>NC_134091.1:24978761-25280041 GCF_000715075.1 Nicotiana tabacum
AATAGTCACATCCCTAGCATAACCTCTCCGAACCCTATCTTGAAGAACGAGCAAGTGGGGGTCATCATATTGACGCTCCCCGATACGGTCATAAAGAGAAGACCTGGAGACCACACAAGCCAATACCCGACTAGGCTCCGAAATATCCAATCTGATAAGCTGGCCCGCTAAGGCCTGAACATCCAATGCCAAAGGTCTCTCTACTACTGGAAGATATGATAAACTCCCCAAACTTTCTGCCCGGCGACTCAAAGCATCGGCCACCACATTGGCCTTCCTCGGATGATACAAAATAGTGATATCATAGTCCTTAAGAAGCTCCAACCATCTCCGCTGACGCAAATTAAGATCCTTCTACTTTAACAGATACTGCAGACTCCGATGATCAGTATAGATCTCACAATGAACCCCATACAAATAATGACGCCAAATCTTTAAGGCGTGAACCATGGCTGCTAACTCAAGATCATGGACAGGATAGTCCTTCTCATGGGTCTTCAATTGGCACGAGGCATAGGCAATCACCCTACCCTCCTGCATCAAAACACAACTAATGACTATCCTTGAGGCATCACAATACACGGTGTAAGAACCTGAAGCTGATAGCAGAACTAACACTGGAGCTATGGTCAAAGCAGTCTTTAGCTACTGAAATCTCTCCTCACACTCATCCGACCACCTGAATGGAGCACCCTTTTGAGTCAATTTGGTCAAAGGAGATCCAATAGATGAAAATCCCTCCACATAGCGACGGTAATAACCCACCAAACCAAGAAAGCTCCTAATCTCCGTTGCTGAGGACGATCTGGGCCAACTCTGCACCGCCTCTATCTTCTTCAGATCCACCTGAATACCTTCACTAGACACTACGTGCCCCAAGAATGCTACTGAACTGAGCCAAAACTCATATTTGGAGAACTTTGCATAAAGCTTCTCCTCTTTCAATCTTTGTAATACAATCCTCAAATGCTGAGCGTGCTCCTCCTGGCTACGAGAGTACACCAGGATGTCATCAATGAATACAACAACGAATGAGTCCAAATAGGGCTTAAATACACTGCTCATCAAATGCATGAACGTTGTTGGGGCATTGGTCAGCCCAAAAGACATCACCAAAAACTCATAATGGCCATATCGGGTCCTGAAAGCTGTTTTAAGAATATTTGAATCCTGAATCTTCAGTTGGTGATAACTGGACCTCAAATCAATCTTGGAGAACACCCTCGCTCCCTGAAGCTGGTCAAATAAATCATCAATACGAGGCAAAGGATACTTGTTCTTGACTGTGACCTTGTTCAACTGCCTGTAATCAATACACATTCTCATGGAACCATCCTTCTTCTTCACAAATAGAACCGGTGCACCCCAAGGTGACATACTAGGCCGAATCAACCCCTTATCAAAGAGTTCCTGAAGCTGTTCTTTCAATTCCTTCAACTTCGTCGGTGCCATACGATACGGTAGAATAAAAATGGGCTGAGTGCCCGGCACCAAATCAATACCAAAGTCAATATCCCTATCAGGCGGCATGCCCGGCAAGTCTGCAGGAAACACATCCGGAAAATCACGTACCACCGGAACAGAATCAATGACAGGAGTCTCTGCACTAACATCCCTTACAAAAGCCAAATAAGATAGGCAACCCTTCTCAACCATGCGCTGAGCCTTCAAATATGAAATCACCCTACTTGGTACATAATCTACAGAACTACTCCACTCAACCCTCAGAATTCTCGGTATAGTCAATGTCATCGTCTTAGCGTGACAATCTAGAACAACATGACATGGAGATAACCAATCCATACCCAATATCACATCAAAGTCGACCATACTGAGCAGCAAAAGGTCCACTTGGTCTCCAGACCCCCAATAGTCACCACACATTACCGATATACACGGTCCACAATAATAGTATCGCCCACAGGAGTAGATACATGTACAGATGAAACTAAAAACTCACGGGGCATATCCAGAAAATGGGCGAAATACGAGAAAACATATGAATACGTGGAACCAGGGTCAAATAATACTGAGGCATCTCTGTGGCAAACTGAGACAATACTTGTAATCACAACATCTGAAGCAATAGTATCTGGTCTGGCAGGGAGAGCATAGAAACGGGCCTAACCACCCCCTGATCTGCCTCCCCCTCTAGGGCGACCCCTAGCTGACTGACCTCCACCCCGAGCTGACTGGGCGGGTGGTGAGGTAACTGGTGCTGAAGTCGGAGGCTGACTCCTCTGCTGAGATAGACCTCCATGATGATGAGGACACTGCCTCCACATATGCCCAAGATCCCCCACACTCAAAATAACTCCCTGGTGTTGGCGGCGGAAACTGAAGGGAACCCCTAGCACCGGGATAACTGGTAGAAGAACCTGGCATGGAAGAGCCCTGAACAGGTGGAGCACGGGGCGAACTCTGAATTGGAAGGGGCACTAAGTGATGAGTGGCCCTGATGAGAACTGTGAGAACCATGGCCAGATGATGCACCCCGATGAAATGGCCGAGATGACTGAGCCTGCCTGAAATGATGACCTCTACCGTGCTGGAACTGACCCCCAAAAGGAGCACCGCTGAATCCACCCTGACCACGAGGCTTCTTGGCCTCCCTCTCAACCCTCTCCTGACCGCGAACCATCTCAATCTTTCGAGCAATGTCGACCACCTCATCAAAAGTAGCACCTGAAACCCTCTCTCTGGTCATGAACAACTGTAGCTGATAAGTGAGACCATCAATAAACCTCATGATCCTCTCCCTGTCTGTGGGAACCAACCAGATAGCATGACGGGCCAACTCGGAGAATCGCATCTCATACTGTGTCACAGACATATCACCCTGGCGAAGCCGCTCAAATTGTCGGCACAGCTCCTCTCTGCGGGATCGAGGCACGAACTTCTCCAAAAAGACCACGGAGAACTGTTGCCAAGTAAGGGGTGCTGCTCCAATAGGCCTACGCCTCTCGTAAGTCTCCCACCATCTGAGTGCAGCCCCAGAAAACTGAAAGGCAGTGAATGAGACCCCCCAAGTCTCCAAAATACCAGCAGTACAGAGTATCCTCTCATACTTGTCCAAACAATCCTGAGCATTCTCTCTCTCTGTGCCACTAAAAGGTGGTGGCTGGAGTCTCCCAAACCTCTCCAACCTACACTGATCATCCTCAGGCATAGCAGGAACCACATAATCCTGAGCAATAGCAACCGGCTGGGCTGGTGGTGCCTCCGGTGTCTAAAGTCCCTGAATTACCTGCTCGGGTGTGCGAGCGACGGGAGTCTATGTGCCTTCCCTGGCCTGAGAAGTGGTTGCGGCCGTCAAAATAGAAACCGCCTGAGCAAGGCCAGTACACGCTGTCAGAATCTGAGCTAGGGCCTCCTGAAGGCCTGGAATCACAATAGGCACAGGTGGTGCCTGAGCTAGTGCATCAACAACTGGAACCTGGTCCTGATCTGGGACAACCGGTGGATCTGCAGGTACTGCCCCGGCTGCTGTACAAGCTGCACCTCTGCCCCTACCACGGCCTCTACCGTGGCCTCGGCCTCTCGCAACCCTGGCTGGTGGTACTGGTGGCTGGCCCTCCTGGCCGGTAGCATGAGTCCTCACCATCTGTAAGAGAATGAAACAACAAATGTTTAGTTAATAGAATCAACAGATTCGCACGACAAGAATTCAAGAATGTGGAGTTTCCTAAAGGTTCTGCAGCCTCTCGAAGATAAGTACAGACGTCTCCATACCGATCCGCAAGACTCTACTAAACCCGCTCATGACTCTTGAGACCTATGTAACCTAGTGCTCTGATACCAATCTGTCACGACCCAAACTAACCCCTATCGTGATGGCACCTATCATGGAACTAGGCAAGCCGACTCATTTCCAAAACAAACCGATATTTTCATTTCAAAGATAATTTCAATGTTATTTAACATAAAAACCTTCGTAAAGGAGTTTCAATCAAAATAAAAGTGCGGAAAGAAAAGCCCGACATCGGGGTGTCACTACTCGTGAGCATCTACTATAATCTGTCTTATAATATCAAGGCTAACTCAGCTTGGAAAATAGCTAAATACAACTAGAGGAAGATAAGAGGGAGAAGAGCAGGGGCTGCGATCGCCAACAGCTACCTTGCTATCTCCGAAAAAATCTACAATCAGAATAATCAACAACCGCTACCGTGTCCAGCTACACCTGGATCTGCATACAAGGTGCAAGGAGTAACGTGAATACGCCAACTCAGTAAGTAACAACAATAAATAAAGACTGAGCAATAGTGACGAGCAATAAAGCATATAACATTCATATCATGAAATCTCAGTAAAGTACAACATGCTTTAAAAATTAGTGTTTGAATCAAATCCTCTCGTTTAAACCCGGTTCCAATAGAAATCATTTAAAGATATTTTTCCATAGTTTTTCAAACAAA
The DNA here is from genome assembly GCF_000715075.1 of Nicotiana tabacum. Taxonomy (NCBI): domain Eukaryota; kingdom Viridiplantae; phylum Streptophyta; class Magnoliopsida; order Solanales; family Solanaceae; genus Nicotiana; species Nicotiana tabacum. The sequence goes on from NC_134091.1 coordinate 24,983,180, forward strand.
GTCTCAATGCAAAGGTGAGCAAAAATGATAAAATCATAAACAGCCCTTCGGGCAAAACATCGCTCATATACTGCCCCTCGAGCAAACCTCACAGTCACTCGTGCCACTCGGGCATACCTCACAATCACTCTTGCCACTCGGGCATACCTCACAATTACTCATGCCTCCCAGTCACTCAGCACTCGTCACTCGCACTCAGTAGGTACCTGCGCTCACTGGGGGTGTGTACAGACTCCGGAGGGGCTCCTTCAGCCCAAGCGCTATAATCTGCACGAACAACTCACGTGCTATAATAATAAAGTATGTTGCAGGTGGGCAGCCCCGATCCACGCTCATCCTCACAATCAGGCCCTCGGCCTCACTCAGTCATAAACCTCTCAAGCCACTCGGGCATTTCAGTAAAACAGGGTGCTCAGCCCAAAACAACATTAGTCATAAAACTGAGTTATGCAGTAAACAAGTATAATCATGACTGAGTATAGATTTTCAATCGAAAACAATGAGAGGATAGTAAGAAAAAGCCCCTAAGGGTCCAAACAGTACTGGCACAAGGCCCAAACATGGCATTCAGCCCAAATTTACAAAAACTCTTTCTAAAACATATAAGTATCATATAGTTTCAACAAAGTATGCAACTTTACAGTTGCTACGGGACAGACCCAGTCACAATCCCCAACAGTGCACGCCCACACGCCCGTCACCTAGCATGTGTGTCACTAAAAATAGTAGAATGATACAAAATCCGGGGTTTCATACCCTCAGGACTAGATTTACAATCGTTACTTACCTCAAACCGGTCAAATTTCTACCCCGCAATACTCTTGCCTCTGAACTCAGCCTCCAAATACTCCAAATCTATTCACAATCAGTACAATACCATCAATATACGCTAATGGAATGAATTCCACAAGAAAAGCTATAAAATTAGACCAAACCCTGAAATTGGCTCAAACCCGTCCTCCGGGCCCACATCTCGAAATCCGACAAAATTCACAAAACTAGAAAGCTCTTTCACTCACGAGTCTAACCATACCAAATTCATCAAAATCTGACATCGTTTGGTCCTTCAAATCCTTAAATTGCTCTCCAAACATTCCAAGCCCTAACCCCTTATTTTCACTAATTACATGATTAAACAACGGAAAAATCACCATATATACGAGTATTGGGCTCAAGTAACTTACCTCAACGAAACTCCCTTGATTCCCTCTTCAAATCTCTCCCCAAAACCTCCAAAAATCGGATAGAAATGGTGAAAAATGCACCAAAATTCGCGAAGTGTTCCTATATACCTTCTGCCCAGGAAATCTCGCACCTGCGGCCCCTTTTCTCGCACCCGCGCGACCGCACCTGCGGTCTAGGGAGCCGCACCTGCGCAACTCACTTATTCGCCCAAACTCCGCATCTGCACTAAAATTCGTCGCACCTGCGCGTTTCCTCCGCTTCTGCGAAGCCTGCTCAACATTCCCCTTTCCGCATCTGTGCCCCAGGCTTCGTACCTGCGGGCTCGCAGACGTGACCTCCAACTCGCACCTGCACAACTTTCCTAGCCCAGCGTTTCCCGTACCTGCGCACTCCTTACGCACATCAGCGGCCTCGCACCTGCGACTCTTCCTTCCGTAGGTGCGGAAATAGCAGAAGCAGCAGCTCCAGCTACAAATTCCAACTTCGACAAATCCGTTAACCACCTAGAATCACCCCGAGGCCCTCGGGACCTCAACCAAAAATACCAACAAGTCATATATCAACATACAAACTTAGTCGAACCTTCGAATCACTCAAAACAATATCCAAACACCAAATTACCCTCGGATTCAAGCCTAAGAACTTCTAAATTTCCAAATTCGGCAACCGATGCCGAAACCAACCAAACCACATTCGAATAATCTCAAATTTTGCACACACGTCACAAATGACACTACGAACCTACTCGAACTTCCGAAATTCTATTCCGACCCAGATATCAAATTTTTTACTGCCGACCGAAATCGCCAAATTTTTAATTTCGCCAATTCAAGCCTAATTCTACCACGGACCTCTAAATCATATTCCGGACATACTCCTAAGTCCAAAATCACCTAACGGAGCTAACGGAACCATCAGAATTCAAAATCCGAGATCGTTTACACATAGGTCAATATCCGGTTGACTTTTCCAACTTAAGTTTCTACTTAAGAGACTAAGTGTCTCAATTCACTCTGAAACTACTCCGGTCCCGAACCAACTAACCCGATATAACATAATATAGCTGAATAACACAAAAAGAAGTAGAAATGGGAAAAACGGGGCTATAACTCTCGAAACAACCGGTCGGGTCGTTACATACTACTAAAAAGAATGGGGAACTCTCGACTACCTACTAGCCAACTATCCTAATTTTCGACCTCCATACCCTTCTATCCTGGGTCATGTCCTCAGTGAGTTGAAGTAGTGTCATATCCTACCTAATCACCTCTCTCCAATACTTCTTCGGCCTACCTCTACCCCTTCTCAGCCCCCGCCACGGCCAGCCTCTCACACCTCATAATAGGAGCATCCGTACTCCTCCTCTGCACGTGCCCGAACCATCTCAGCCTCAACTCCCGCATCTGAACAATGCATATATCATAATAATTTAAATTTCATATTTAACCTTGAACTATTCATTCGCCTCTTTTAGGTATAAAACACACGCGCGTGAGCTGTAAAAAGTGATGTATCTAAGGCACACTTTGAAAAATTTAAGTATGTAAGGTAATTTTTGTCCACAAAAAATGTGAAATAACGATTTGGTCCATAGTTTAAGAGGTAACCTATGTATTTTGCCTACTGGAAATCATAAACATTTGGCTTAATAGCCTAAAATTATTTACAACATTTTTTGCCTCGCTGAAATTTAAACTTGAGATGTCGTAACTTTTAATCTATTTTATTGATCAGTAGGCAAACCCTAATGTGCAATATCTATGAACGTTTATTCACGTGACAATTGATTTTTTTTGTTTGCTTGCTTTTATCTTTTTACAGTTTGTGGTTTTAACTATTTTCACAACATTACACTTGAGTGCCACAGCAAATTTTTGTCCGATCCTTCATTGACGATCTTCTTCATTTTCCGCGGAATATGCTCAAGGCCATACTAAAGATTAATTATTATCATAAATCAATATTCATATAAAGCAATCTTCCAATCAGGACTGGTCAGTCAAGTCGCGATGCTTACTAAAACATATTTTACTGGTAGTTTGGATCATTTTAGGCTAAAAAAATATTAAAAGTCACTCGAAAACTCTAAAGTAAAAACAAATTAAATTTGTTCCTAAACCATCAAATATTAAGAGATTTCAATTTGAATTGAAGTATACCAAACTTGAATCTCAATACTGCTGCTGAATTAGTTTTTTTTCTTATTAACCATGTAAATAAATAAAATCAATTCCTTTAAATTTTCCTATCTTTTCGGTTTTTAATTTCTAAGACAGTTTAGACAAAAAAAAACAGGTGGCTCACGATCCCCTACTAAGGGAGTGAAAGGCGAGAATAAAGGGTTTTGGTATGAGTGTGTGACCTATTCGACTGCTTTTTCACAACTCCTAAAACACTTGCAAACAAATCATAACCAAGTGTGTACTTTACTTTCTCAACAACACTACTTAAATCCCTTTCACAATAACAAATCTAGGTTGACTTCAACATACAAAATCCCCTATTAATCCCATATACAATTCCAACTTCCAACTTTTCCCCCAAAAACCCTCTAGCCAGTAGGGTCCATTAGGGTTTCTTGTTTTCGCTGTAAAAATTATAAAGCGACGATTTTTGGGGTTTTTTACACTATATTGTATCTTGGGTATGGAGGATTTGGACAAAAACAAGCTATTTTGTGGTGGGATTCCAAGGGATACGACTGAGCAGATGCTTAAGGAGCATTTTTCTAAGTATGGAACTGTGGTTAGCTCTGTTATTGCCAAGGACCGTGAAACTGGTAGACCTAGAGGCTTTGCTTTTGTTTCCTTTTCCGATTCATCTGCAGTTGATAAAGCACTCCAAGATACTCATGAAATTCTTGGAAGAATGGTTTGTCTTCAAACCCCTTGTTGTTGATTTTGTTTCTCAGTCTAATTTATGTTTTTACTTGTTTAATTCTTGTTTTTTAGGACCCCTTTTCTCTTCTTGTTCAATTGGATTTTCTAAAAAAAAGGTTTTTCCGTTAATATTTGAGAAAAAGTCATATATTTTTCTCCATTTTTTGAGTTAAAACACTATTTTTTTCTGAATATTTTTTGTTTATTTTTTAAAATAGAATTGTTGTGACACCCTAGGCGATTCTTACGTGACAAAACATGGGATGTTTATAAGTAAACAAGCCTTGAACCCTAGTGATGCGTAGTAGAGCCGTGCGGGCCTCGAGCGGGGCTGTTACACTTTTCATGTTGAGATAAAAATGTATAGATGGAAGTTGTTGCTCTGTTTTTTGGCTATCTTTGTTGCTGATACATGTATGTATGTTCTGTTATACAAAAGGTGAAGTCTTTTTTATGGTGTATTAACTTCAATTGGCTACCTGAAGGACAGATGTTTGGTTAACCTTTTTAGTTGGGCTAACCTCTCTCATGTAAATAACTCTGATGTATTTTTGGACTTTGTCGACTCTCTAGTTTTGTAGCACTTCGATTTTAAATGAGCTGATAAACTTTGTTTTGTAATCTTTTTGCATCTTCTTGATGCCTTTAATGATATCCTGCTTACTTCGTCAAAAAGGTGAAGTCTTTTTTTGTTTATCTGATATGTGGTATATTATGTCATTTATAGGTAGAGGTGAAAAAAGCCATACCCAGAAGTGAACAACACCAACAACAGAGTCAACAACAACAACAACAACAACAACAAAATAGTAGGGGGTTGAATAGGAATAGTAGAACTAATTGTAGAAGCAATGATCAGTTTAGGACGAAGAAGATCTTTGTAGGGGGTCTATCAGCTAACCTAACTAAGGAAGACTTCAAGAGTTACTTTGAAAGATTTGGTAGGATTACAGATGTTGTTGTGATGCATGACAATGTTACCCATCGACCAAGGGGATTTGGTTTTATTACCTTTGATTCGGAGGATGCAGTTGAGGAGGTTATGCAGAAGAATTTCCATGAATTAAGTGGCAAGCTTGTGGAGGTGAAGAGGGCTATACCAAAAGATGAAAATAGCAATAGTAGTAATGGTTATCATGTTAGAATAGGTAATGGAAGTGGTTCTAATTATAACCCTTACCAACAAGGGATGTATCCATCTTACAGTCCTAGATATGTATATTGTTGTGGGCCTGTCTCAGGTTATGGGAATGTTGCGGGATATCCTTATGGAGTTGGAACTTTTGGAGGTAATTACCCTGCTGGAGCATACCCTGGAATTGGTTATGGTATCGCTTCTTTGGTGCCGCCTAGAGGTCCTTGGAATAACCCCACGATGACTGGTCTGAGGGGAAGTAGTCCATTGCCTTATGGCAATACCGGGGCAATCTATCCCACCTACATGAATGGTGGCATCGGAGTAATGGGCGTGGCTACTAATGAATATGGAGGGATTTTGGGTGCTGGGGTAAATGAGAAATCCGGTCAAGTTATTATTAGAGATGTTCAAGGGGTGTCTGATTAGGTGCCTATACTAATTAGATGGGGAACTGTAGATATCAATTCTTTTATTCTGCTGGAAGCTTCAGTGCTGCTGCTACCAAACAGAGTGAAAAGGTAATGAGGAGCAACTTAAGCCTTATTATGCTGGTCATTCTAACCGACTGCTTGACTGAATGTGGATATGATGACAAGTTAGAGATTCTCATGCTGACCTATTGAGGCTGTCTTCCGTCTTTTATTCTCTTTTACTTTTATGACTGTTGCGTGTGATGTGCCTTTTCTTATTTAAACTCATTTACCTAGATTCAGACAGCTGTATTATAATCTTTTAAAGTTTATATTTCGCATGTGTGCTGCCTCTGTTATCATTCTAAGTTTGGTTGTTCCATTTTTATGGGTTTCATTTTTTGGTCATAGTTGTGAAGTTTTGTTGTTTGTACATGTATATCTTGGTGCACTTTATCCAGTATTTATTGCCTTGCTGATGATGATAAAAATTATGGTGGCCCTTCCTTCTGTCTGATTACGCCTCCCTTTCTTTTCTTCTTATTTTGCCGCCTTCTTTTTGGGCTCCCTTTTATTCTTGCCTTTTTTTTTTAATTATTTCGTGGTGTCAAAATTTGTTACAGGCTTGGATTTATATTAGTCTAGCTTAGGAAAAATTATAATACAAGTATATTGGGACATCTTGAAGCTCAGGATTGAGCTGTCTTCTTACTGTTATCATGCTTTTCTTTAGCATGTCGTAAACTTAGCTGAGGAGAGAGTAGGCTACTGCTTTTAGGTGCATGTATGTCATCAACCATTGTTTCATTTGTTTGTGTATGCTTCAGCTGAAAACATTTACTGTAAAATAGGCAGCCAAGAAAAGAGAATTTGCAGGTTGACGTCTAGCAATCTTTCTTGGATCATCGTAGTAGTAAATGACGTGTTTGATTAGTTAAAAGCAGAGTTGAAGGAAAATTCTACTTTAGTTTCCTCAGCAACTTAAGGCATCTCTCTGGATAGAAAACTGTACATTTTCAGCTGAGTTCTATTTGAACGAACAACTAAGAGTGCTTGCGTGTATGCTCATTGCCTAGAAATATTGTGTGAACTAATGCTCTTCCACATTTTCTTTCTGCTTACTATTGACTAATTGCCTATAAATCTTTACGCTGTAGTTGCCTAACTCCTTCAACCACCTTATCGCGCGAGTTTGAAAATTTACAATCTTTTGTTTTTTGGCTATTCAAATGATGACTTCGTGAAATGGGAATTCCCAAGTACCAAATATGCAGCTGTTTAGAAACTATAGACTATAGAGTATAAAGCATCTTGAATGCTTCGATTCTTTTACTATTTGGGTTGTATTGTCCTAATAACATATTGCTCACTAGCTTGTATTTATACCTTTTCCTAGTTGCACAAGATACTCAGGTTCAAATGATATAAACTTCCACATTAAATGATCTCTCATATGATCAAGTACAGATGGAGTCAAACTGTATTGAAACTTATCTGTCAAATGTGCATTTGAGACTTTTTCTTACTTTGGAATATGTAATTTTTTTCCGATTTTCGTAACAAGTTCGACATTTTTTTTAAAAAGAATTTGGACCATTTCTCGATTGTGCTTGTCATCCTTGCGTAGGGGCATGCTAATCAACATTGAAGTTTACAAAACATATTATCATTATACCAAAGATCTTATGTTTCTGATGGTTTGAGTGTAAAACAGATTTGTACAATGCGGAAACATCAGTGTAAATTGTAAGGTAGAGTCGCTCAATGAGAAGCAACATGGAACAAGTACCTTCTCGCATTTTCCTCTTGTTCAAACAAAGTAGTGTTGAAAAAAGTTCTATTTACTTCTTTTCGTATTAAGTTTTATTTATTGTTATATACCGTATTGAACCAGCAGTATTCCTGCATTATTTTGATCTCTATCTATTGCTCCTAATACATCAAAAGACGTGGGAGCAAAGGGAAAAAATGTGAGAGATTGCTTCATTTCTACTTCTCAACAGCACAAGAGAAAGGAACCAATAAAAAGTGAAAAATGCGTAAAGAGAAAAGTATTATACTTTCTTACACCCTACTGGTCAATTGATAATCTTATTTTACTCTCTTCCTTTTCCTTTTCTATTGCAAGCAAACCATCAAAAGTCAAAATAGTCCTCTCAAGAAGCAAATGATAATTAACTAATTCGTTACTTAGCAAATGACAACCGATAGAAAAGAAAAGGTAGATGTGTGGTTCTTGCCGAAAAATAGAAAAACATGACTGCGTAAGTTCCTGGCACACTAAAATACGTACTTTGCTAATGGCAAAATTAAGAGTAAAACGTTGATACATGAGAATTTACTTTTTATATTTTTTATATAAAACTAAAATAGAGGTAGAAGGCTTACACAAGAAAAAAGTCCAATAACAACTAAAACACAAACTTTACTGTTATCTTGCAAATTGATAATTATACTGTGGCTCATGTACTTTTATGTGGAGGGTCTGTATCTCAGCGGAATGATAGATATTGTCAGCAACATTCTCGCCTCGTGGCTAAGAACCGGATAGTCTCTATTGTTCATAACCATGTAGAGGCTAATTCAGTAGTTGACGGTTTAGGCAATTTAGCCTTTAGTGAAAAGTCTCATTTTGAACGGCACGCGCTTATCTAACTAGAATGCCTTTTACTTCTAATAGACCATGAAGTAGATCAGAATTATTCTCAACGACCATAAGTAGTGCTCCCAACTTCTTCCATTTCTTCATACTCTACTAGCTTTCATGAATTCACCCAGATCCTTTACAATGAGGAATACAACTCATCCTCCTGATCCTCTAGCTATGCAACTTGATGCACCACCTCCCACTCCTTCCAAATCCTCCTTTCTAACAACCCTTTTAACTCCTTCCCCAAATGACCTCCCTTCCACCCAATACTCCGCCATATGGGCACGTCTACCTAAATAACCTACGGAGTATTATGATCTTGAACTCCTAAAATTAGTGGGGAACAAGCTAGGACAACTTCTCAAGGTTGACACTTGCACCTCCACTACATCTAGAGGTTGTTGTGCTCGCATTTGCATTGAAATAAAACTCGCAAAACCTCTGAAAACACATGAATATATTGGCACGAATAAGCAACTTGTTGTGTATGAGGGTTTGAACATACTTTGTCTCCGCTGTGGGCACTTTGGTCATAACTCCAAAGCCTGTCCCTTTCATGTTTTTACCACTGATACTCCCACTACCTCTTTGCCGCCCCCCCTCTCAACTGACGACACATTCGTCCCCCTACATCGACTACATCTCTTGAAACTCCAAGGCAAATAGTGAAGTTCTCAACAATATCACGTCCTCGCAATGGCACCATCAGTCTACAGCATCATTGCATATCAATCACCTCGGAGAAACGTATACCTCCACCTGGGCTACCAAGCAATGATGCTGCCCCTGCTCCTAAGGCTCAACAAGGGACCCCAGGTATGTTGCCCAACCCTAATCCTCTCAAAAAAGACACCTCTAACCCCCACTTCTTTAATTCTACTACACTCTCTTTAATTAATTCTAATGATGAATTACCTGAAACCTCTAAATTAAATAACCTCTCTATTAATTCCTCCACCTTACCTCTCAGCTCTATCACTAATTTTTCTAACATTGCTAACCCTAGCTCATCCACCATTCTTGATCCTATAACTACTACTCCTTCAACCCCAGCCCAAACGCCTCGTATCTCGGCAGCCCAAGCCCATCCCTAGTTACCTCCCCCACAACTTCTATTATTGGGTCATTGTTGCCTATTGTTCCCCCCTGTCCAGCCCAACTAGCACACGGCCCAAACAATTGTTCACCGCTTACTTCTCATGATTTTCCACCCCACTTCTCTTACTACAAATCACGTTCAAACAAACTCATTACTACACAACAACCGTGCTTCTCCACTCAAGTAAAAGAAATTTTTACTGAGTCATACCTTACTACTCCCTCCTACACTACACCGTCCCCCCGTACTTGTCTAGATAGTCTTCACCTCAGCACTCTACATGCTGACTCACACGACAAGCCCACCTTTTTTTTCTCTCCCTCAGAGACTACGGTCCACTTAGACAGCACTGCCCCATATATCTCTTCTCTTTCTAATAATAACAACACCCCAATTATATTACCTTCCTAGCAACGTCCTCCCTTCCCTTAAACTATAATATCATCACTGCCGGCCTTCCCTAGCACCTATTTCCCATACTGCCACCTCCATTTCCTCTTCGCCACACACTCATGGGATACCCACAACCTCCGTACCCTCCACCACCATACCTCACGATATATGTGACTCAAAGCAACTCGGAACTTCCACCCCAATCTTGGTTGGAACAAGACTGTCCGGCCAAGCTCTCCTATTTCGCCTCACAATCAGCGAGCAGAAAATCATCGTAGTTCTTCAGAACTCCTCTTACCTAGCTCAAGTTGTATCGGAGGGAATGAGACTCGGGATGGATGCCTTTGGCCAGTCCCATTGGTCGTTGAACTCCCCACCTCCACACACTCTCCTCCCGATCCTAGAAATCGTGTTCTATCACCCACCACTACTAGGTCCGATTTTCCACCCATAGAGCAGTCAACAAACCATACACCTACCAATGGAACTCACACTTCCCCCCTACAGCCCAACGATCTCTCTCTATTACCCTTACAGCCCCCCTCCACCTCAACCATTGCCCATAGAACTAGATGCAACATTGCTACATCAAGACCTAGCAACCACCTTACTTGAAATGAGAGAAATAAGACCCTCCCATGCAACTCTAGACGATCTCTGTAGCTTCGTCTTAAAGGAGCAATATGCAAAAAAAAATCGGCTCAAATGCCCGTCCAATCTGATAAAGTGTTCTGTCACCGTCCGTCCAACTCAAAATTCCGAACTAGGCAAGTATAACATAGTAATGATCTCAACCCTCCGTCAAGCGAGTCCTCTATCACCAGACACACAACTTGCTTTGATTCCCAGGGAGACTCCTTCGACCCTACTGAACAACTCTGAAGACACCTCTAACACCACTACTAATATGAATTTTATGCTCTGGAATTGTAGATAACAATGATTTTCGTCCTAATTTTCGCTCACTCCTTGATTAGCATGCTCCTGCTTTAATTGTACTCTTTGAAACACACAAGCAAAACCACACTGTTTTAAGAGATGATTTTGGTTTCACACACTTCTATGAGGTTCCGGCAATAGTTCAATCATGTGGCATTGTTATGCTTTGGCACGACCATCTCTTATGTGTTGAAAATGTAGCTATGACTGAACAGGAGATCCACGTCATGATCCAGGTACATTCTAACTCTCAAAAGTGGCTTTTTCTGTAATTTATGCTAGTCCTTGTTATGCTAACAAATTATTATTGTAGCAAAATCTCATGTGTTTGTTCGATCATTACAAGGGTCCTTGGCTCATTGGGTGCGACTTCAATGAAATTCTACACTCCACTGAGAAATTCGGTGGTCGTGTTATTAATAATTCGTGTTCTAACCAGTTCACGGATTGCATTAATTACTGCAATTTAGTAGATCTTGGTTATAAGGGCAGCAAATATACCTGGACAAATTAAAAAAAAATTGGATTCCATATATTAGAACGACTCGATAGACCTTTTGCAAATTATGATTGGTTTAATTTATTTCCAGAAGCCCTTGTTCGTCATTTGCCCCGTACCCACTCTGACCACTCACCCCTCTTACTCACACTTGAGCACCCACGAGTTACCAAATCCCCCATTTTCATTTTGAAACAATGTGGGCCTCTCATCCTGATTTTCTTAACATACTCTGTGATAGTCGGCACCCTCCTCCTACCTTAATAGACGCCATCACTCTTTTTAAGCATAATAGGCATAAGGCGAGATATTTTACATATGCCTCAGCGAGGCGTAAGCCCCGAGGCACGGGGCGTAAGCCCCATAGGTATTTAATTTTTAATATTTTATAAAATAATATAATGATAGTAAATATTTATAAACAGGTAAAATTACATAAAAATTGAAGAAAATTATATATATATATATATATATATATATGCATATTCATAAATGTGTGTGCGCGCACGCGCGAGAGAGAGAGAGAGAGAGAGCTCCATCCCCACAAAAAACTAATCAAAACAATCTATTATACGCTACTTACAAGCACAAGTAATTTGAGTCTAAAAGAATAAAGTTTTCTATATGGAGGAACAAAAAGGATAATTAACCTGCAATTTGAACTTTGAACTTGCTGCTATGAAGGAGAATGTAGTTCTTCTTGTATTTGTAAAAAGAATTAAGTAATCGTTGCTTTTGGGAGATATTAGCAGACTAGCAGACAAGATAAAAATTTGGAAAATACCATGAATTATGGCTTCAATCAATAAAAAAAGGTCTTGACTTTTAAATTTAATACTTTTGAGTTCCTTTTTTAAACATTTTGAGTAATTACCAAACTGACTTTTGAGAATTTGGGTATTATATGAAGGACTTATTCAACAAATTTTATTTTAATTTGAAATAGTCTCTGGGGCTTACTCCTCACTAAAACAACGTGCCCTGAATGCCCGGGTGTACACCCCAAATTGCTGGGCGTATGCCTCTTGAGACTTTCGCTCCACACCATCACCCCAGGGTGTTTTTGGTACGCCTCGCCCAGGAGCTCGCCCCGAAAATACCTTTTAAAATAGTGGCTGGAATAAAGACTCCTTTGTTAACATCTTTCATCGAAAAAGCCACTTACTTGCCAAATTAGGAGGTATCCAATCCTCCCCAAATTTCCCCACTGGTTATTTCTTACAACAACTAGAAAGTACTCTATTACTAGAATATAATGATGTTCTTCGTCTGGAAGAAGAATTTTGGAAACTAAAATCCCGTATTCAATGGTTACAAGACGGTGATGTTAATACTAAATATTTTCACCTCTCCACATTACACCGGCATCGCCGGAATCATATTCATGCTTTAAAGGACCATGCTGGTAACTAGTGCTATGATGACCTTCAAATTCATGACACCATCCTCAACTACTTCATAACCCTCTATACCACTGAATCCACCCACTCCTTCCTACATCACGCTCCTCATTACTCATCCCCCTTACTTTTGCTGCGAGCGAATCTCTTCTTATCCACCAGCGAAATCATTTCAACTGTAAAATTATTTAAACCTTTTAAAGCACCAGGCCCTGATGGGCTACACCTATTTTTTTTTTATCAACATTACTGGTCGGACGTGGGTACAAAAGTTATTGACTTTTGTCACCAAATATTTTCAAACTATCAAATTCCAGAAATCATAAATCAAACTTACGTGTGCCTCATCTCAAAGTACTTCATGCCTCCATGATTACTCAATTTCGACCTATCGGACTATGTTTCACCATATATAAAATCATTACAAAAAATTTAGTTCAACATATTAAACCTCTTATGCCAACCATTATCAGCCCCACCTAATCTAGTTTTCAACAACATCGAAGAGCGGTTGATAATGCTATAATTTTCAAGAAATTTTATCCCACTTTAAAAAGAAATCGGGTAAAACTAGTCTTATGCTCTATAAACTAGATCTAGAAAAAGCATTCGACCGCATTGAATGGTCTTTTGTTCGTCAAGCTCTCCAATACTTTAACTTTCCCCCCTCCCCTAATCCAACTAATTATGTCATGCATCACCAGTCCCTCACATTCTATCCTAATCAACGGTACCCACACCCTTTTTTTCTCACCCTCATGTGGCATCCGACAGGGAGACCCCCTCTCTCCTTACTTATTCATATTATGTATGAAATTATTTACTTGCAAAATTGATATGGCCGTTGATCTCGTCCAATTTCACTCCTCTATTTGAGGTTATGAAAACGATCGATGCAATAGAGAGTCAGGGTCAAATTTCACAGGGAGCTATATGAATGGGAGTTAGTAGTATATATCTTACCGTATGAGTTTGTATATCTAAATTTGCACTTTCGCAAAGTTTGGTTGATTAAAAATCTAAATTACACTACGATTGCAAGTGAAAGAATGAAACTAAGGAATTATTTTTGTTGTTTTTCAAATGATATAAAAGGCCTAGGGCTATGACCTTCACCTAGGTGTTTGCCTAGTGGGTTGTAAACTTTAATGCTTGTTTTATTGGTCTGGGTATATTATAGCTATCAACACTCAAGTACCCACTCAATACCTCTCGGTCAGAGAGTGATTTTGCCCAATTTGGCTTTCTCAAATCCAAATGGGTATTGAACAAAATAGTTGATAAGAAGCTCAAGTCGGGTTTTACTATCTCTAGGTTCATCCCTTTAATTGGGCTTATCAATCTCTCGATTGACCCAATTTCTTGCTAGCCAAATTTTCCTAAACTAAGTCTCTCTTTCTCAAGTAGAGACCAAGTCAAATAAAAGCAAGAAATAGGCTAAGATAATAAGCACCCAACCATAAACAAGCAATAAATCAAACATCCATTAAGTTTACACACTAGGGTTGGATCACAACCCTAGTGAAAATCTAGCTACTCATGCTTAAATTGGAAGAAAGAGGAGAAGAAATGATAATTAAACCCATATTGATAATTAAAATGATGAAATCAATATTCAAAAAGCTCAAAATAACAAAAACTACTAAAAAGAGTAAAAGAAATTGTCTACTGTAGCAGCTGATGTCAAAAGTTAATATAAAAAGGTGAAACTCTTCTATTTATACAAAGCTGGAATTTTCGGACAAAAATACCCATTCAGAGGTTCTGCGGCCGCACAATTCCATGTGCGGTCCGCATTTTTCTTCAGCTTGACAGGAGTGGAAATCTGCGGCCGCATAATTCTAATCTGTGGCCGCACTGCTTTCTTTCTGCGGTCCGCACAATTCTGAGTGCGACCGCACCTTGCTCTTCTGCGATCCACACAAATGTGAGCGCGGCCGCGTGGCTCTTCTTCTGCGGCCGCACAATAATTGTGCGGTCCGCACTTTGATATACAGGTTCTCTGAACTTTTGCTCTAACCCAGCTTCTACGACCGCACAATTTATGTGCGGACCGCACTTTGCACATTTCTCTGATGGGAATTTCTTCACGACCTGTGGCCGCAGATGATATTCTGCGGTCCGCACTTCTGAGCTTTTGTGCCTGTTTTTGTCCTTGAGTTTAGATTACTCATTCTTGAGTTTGATTTTATCTTGGGAGCTCATCTTCCAATATTCCTACACTTAAGCATATTTTATCAGTTTTTGAGAACACAATTAAGCGCTTTTGGACTAAAACGAAAGCTAAGGAGCGCTAATAAGTAGTCAAAATCTCCACTTATCAACTCCCCCAAACTTAAGCTTTTGCTTGTCCTCAAACAAATAAAGTAATTCCCATGTCCACAAGTTAAGAGCCATTCCAGCTAATCAAAGGTGAATCAATCACACATCAATTGGGACCAACAATTACTCATACCACTTATGAATTATCAACAAGGCAACAAGTTAAACCTTTAAGCACAAATAGTTTTAGTTTGACACTTAAGCATCAAGAGTTGACTTTATTCATCAAAGAAGCCCGCTCTTTCATGTAGATTATTATAGATTCCAAACTCCTCCTTCTCTACTCTTTATTTGCCTATCACACTTAGGAATATAGCACTCAATCCAAATATTTGCGAAAGGTTCACTCATCTCTCTCAAAAGAATGTCGAAAGTACGGCTTTAAGTACCATAGGCTTGCCCCTCATATAAATCACCACTAATGTAAGCTCACTCGGCTTGAAATCATATAGGACTTTTTCGGAATAAAATGAAGGCTTTTGGAATAAGGTTGGATATGCTATGATAGAATGAGTTCATCTTTCCTTAAGCACTCCATTTTCTTTTATCGGCTCATGTTTTGCCAACTCTTTGAGGCATTTTTTTTCCTTAAGGGAACTAGAGAGACTTAACATCACTCTTCCTTGGTCATGATATTCATTTTCTCCTTCTTTTCTTTCTCCATGCTTTGCATCATTACTTTTCTTTGAATCCCTTTAACTTTTCAACTTATTCACTTTCTTTTTGCATTTTTCTTTTTCTTGCTCTTTCTTTTTCTTGCCTTTCCTTCTATTCATTTCTTTTCTCTTTTGTGCCTTGATACCTTTTTTTAAACTCCTCATCTCTCCCCTAAACTTATGTTTTTAGCCAATTATTTCACAAGAGTGTTAAGAAAAGCTTGGGTGCCAAGAGAGGGTCACGACAAAACTGGTAAAGGCTTGTAACATTGTTATCAAATAAGAAAGGTTTTAGACTCAAATGGGTTGACTAGAGATAACAGCATTGGTGGGAAATGAAAAATTTCAAGCGAGTCAAGGAGAGTCTACAATCACTTCTCAAGCCAAGCAAAACTTAAAATTTTGCCTACAAACACATTCGAGGCAAGTTCTAGACCATTCGCACGGGTACTTGGACTTACAACAACAACATCTCATCTCTCATACAACTGGATTGTTAAAGAGGATAGAGTCGAGGGCCTACAACAACCATATTGAAGATTAAAAATCACTATGGTTCGACTAAACCACTCGATGATTGCCTAAGTCAACACAAGAGTCAAAAGGTCACTAACTAG
The DNA here is from genome assembly GCF_000715075.1 of Nicotiana tabacum. NCBI lineage: Eukaryota > Viridiplantae > Streptophyta > Magnoliopsida > Solanales > Solanaceae > Nicotiana > Nicotiana tabacum. The sequence goes on from NC_134091.1 coordinate 24,999,367, forward strand.
AGCTATTTCTTTACAAAAAACTTATTTTTAACCATAAGCATGTAGTTAAGTGTGTTGGTACCAAGTGAAGCATATTTGACTCTTCGAGCATGACTCAATTAGGTATTTTTATTCATTATTACTACTATTCTTACCTAAATACCAAAAACGGACTCAATCCTTTAAGAAGGTTGTCCCTCCATCTATCGTTAGGAAGAGTCACCCGGTTCACACAAAACACCTTTGGAAAGAACTGTGGCATTAAGAAAACCAAAGGTTTATTATCCACTAAAACATAAAAATAAGTTATTAAAGCAAAAAGAAGCTACAAATTCAAAAAGTAAATCCAAAAGAAGCTACTTAGTCAAAAAAGAAGACAAGCAAAAAGATAAAGAAGCTATAAAATAAAAACTATTGAAAGCTAAATGAATATACATAATGAAGGAATAGAGAGAATATATACATAATGATAAAGAAGAAGAAAATAGTAATAAGTTAATTACATGCCAAATGTGTCATAGATATCAAAATACAGAATCAAAATCATCAAAATGTCACAGAAACTCCACCCCCCTGAATAGAAATAAGCATTGTCCCTAATGCTTAACAAAATAAGAGTATAAGAAGGGTGAGAGTGAGGAAAACTCCCTATGGCTCTATGGCCATCTCTGTGTCCCCCTCAGTCTACAATTGGATCTCATCATCCTCAAGTCTGGGAGTAGCTAGGTTGGTGAACATCTAACGGACTGTCTCAGCAGTGTCAACATCAAGGTCTGGCTCCTCAGATTGGCCAGCTGCTATGGTGGGCTCTGTGGGAACTGGGCCTAGGTGGTACGGGTCTATCAACATGTCGAATGGAATGTCTCCAGCTGCTGCAAGCTTGGTGACCTGTCGCCGGAGCTTATCCACTGATTTCTTCGAAACATGTGACTTTCGCATCTTCTTTACTTCTTTGCCCAATTCTTCAATCACAGACCCATGCTGTACCAGAGTAGCCATGATAGTGTTCTGGTTGTCCAGGATCTTCTTCAATGTTTCTTCGACTGAGGGAGGAATCTAGGTTGCCAGAGAGGATGATTGTGCTGCAACATGACTGGATATGTCATTCAGCTTTGCAGTAGCTTTTTGCATCCAGTTGTTGAGGCTCGCCAGTGTTTGGGAGACTCGCATCGCAGAGAGTGGAGCAGATGGCATCGGTATCGTCTTCAAAGCCGAGGTGGGAGGTACTGAGGCTGAAGGTGGAGGCATGGTAGCTGCACTGGTAGAAGGCTCTGCTGAAGTGGATGGCATATCAGCTGTCTCTGTAACCACCACCGATGGCTCATCAGACTGGCTTACGGTGATAGTCGGTTGACCCTTTCTCTTGGGGTTGTGTGCATCCATCAGAGAATACCAAGAGAAGGGCGTCTTCACCCGAACCTTCATGTCATAATTTGTGGGCTCTACCCGTGCATCCGTAAGGTACTCAATGATGGTGTTGGGATACGGGTAGGAAGTATCAGCCTACCTGGAGACCACTAACATATTGGCTGACATCACGGTACCCACATTAATCGGGTAGCCGACCATAATAGAGGCGACTAGAACTGCCCATGGAATAGGTAAGTTTGTCTCGTTCTGGCACGGGTCTAGTCTGTTGCATACGAAGTTCTGCCATCCCTTCGCCTCGAAATTTAGGGTGTTCCGCTGAATAGGAACCCCTGCAGTGATCCATGGTGGTGGTAGCCCCGGGGCTGCAAGAAGCTCAGCTAGCCATAGGCGAGCTGCATCACCCATCGCCAACTTCTCCAAGTACTGCACTGGCTCCACATCCTCAAAACCCAAGTAGGAGTACAGTGTGTGCTGGTCGAACCGCACCTTCAGATTTCTCACTTTTGTAACTTTGCTCCCTTTCTTGATATGTGCCATATTGGCATAGAACTCCCGGACCAAATACTCCTTGGCATCCATAACTGACTGGGTGAACCACATCCACCCCTTTCTCTCTCTGAATTGTCTCAACACTTCTGGATTGTACTTGTCAAGGTCTTGAAGTAGGAACTTTCGCTCAAGAGTGAGCGATCTCACCGGCCACCACCCACGGAAACTGGTGAAGGAAGCTAGACTCATAAATCGGTCCTCCCAGATCTCTTTCTTCTTAGACCTCTTAAGGCCGACAACTGTAGTATCACCCCCTCGGCCATCATCTGGAATATCATCAACAACAGCTGCTGGTGCCTCAGGGACATGTGTAGCAGAGGGCTCTGAAGACTGACTTGCACTCTCCGAACCCTCGGAAGTGCTATGTGAGGAGGAAGGTTCGTCTCTAAGTTGGTACCTTCCCTGTGGTTGTGATTGAACAACAGGCTGCTTTTGCACTGAGTCGCCCTCCGATGCTTCCCAAGATGGGGCATATGAACTATATTCGGAAGGCTCAGGCTGTTGTTCTCGGCCTATTGTAGCTTTCTTGGTGATTATCTTCTGGAGGGCGAGGGGTAAAGTGCTTTTGGTTCAGCATATGGAAGGCTCACCCCTCCCCTTTGAAGTGTCACCACGACCTCGAGATCTGACCATTTTCTTTAACAAGCAACAACAGAACTCAGTTGTAATTCAGTTGAACACAGACAATATATCACATTGCAGAACATGAGTGCAGGGTGGGGAAGTGCGGTCCGCATAATTGCAAGTGCAGCAGCAGACTGGGTTGTGCGGACTACATAATTTGGAAGTGTGGCCGCAGAGATGGAACTGCGGTCCGCACAATTTTGAGTGCGACCTCAGAATTGAAGTGCGGTCCGCACATTTCTCATTGCGGTCGCACATTAGAATTCCCAAAAGTGCCAACTCTCTAATGACAGAGATTGGCCTGATCTGCGGCCGCACACACTTTTCTGCGGCCGCAATAGAATTTTTGCCGTCTGCACAATTTCAAGTGCAGCCACAGAATTTAATTAACCAAAGACCCTAGATTACAACTTCAGCGGACCGCACAATTTCTTGTGCGGCCGTAGATTTCAAAATCAAAACGATCAGACTTCTAGGGTTTTCAAGTTTTTGCACAGATTCAACATGGTATTAACAATTAAGCATGCAAATAAATTTACCCAGTCCGCATAAAATAATTAGTAGTTGACCTATTACAGATTAACCCCCACATGGTATTGAAATTGAAATCTATTGACAAATGGCCTAAGACTACCTAAAAGAAAAAAATGTAAATTAAACTAAGAAAATTGAAAAATTCTATGAGAAATTAAACATACCAGATATGAAGGAGTACAAATAAATGATCATAGATGTGGGTGGAGTGTGGCAGATGATTGAACAGATGATTTCAAAGTGTTAGAGTTTAGAGTGCTCAAAGAGGAAAAACTTTGTACAGTAGCCCAAGGCTACTATTTATACTAGCAGGCAACTTTGGGAAATAAAAGAGGAGTGTGGCCGCAGAATTCCTTTTGCGGTCCGCACTCTGTTACCTGAAGTCTCAGTAGCCTATGTTGATCTGCAGTCCACACAAATTGTGGTATGACCGCAGATTTGGACTGCAGACTGCATAATTCGATGTGCTGTCACAGAATGGCCAATTTTATGATAGACCAAACTTCAGAGAGTTTGCATTTTCCCCTTCCAAGTTGTGCGGTCCGCACAAGAATTGTACGGCCGCAATTGCCTTCTGCTGTAGCATTCAAAATTGTGCGGTCCGTACTTTTTCCACACTTAGTCAATTTTTTTGAGCATAGTTCCTGTAAAGCATACTCATTCTTGCAACACACTTCAAATCCAGTTAGCACAAAATAGCACCTATATACAAAAGAAGAAAAGAAAAAGAAAAAGAAAACATGGGTTGCCTCCCAAGAAGCGCCTGATTTAACGTCGCGGCACGACGCAGATTACCATCACTTCAAATGAATAACTGCCACCATGTGGTCATCATCAGCTTGTCCCAAATAATGCTTCACCCGGTGACCATTGACTCGGAATACCTCATCATTTTTGTTCTTCAAGTCCAATGCACCAAAAGGTGTCACACTCATAATTTCAAAAGGACCACTCTATTTGGATTTTAGCTTTTTGGGAAACATCTTCAAACGTGAGTTGAACAACAAAACAAGATCGCCCACCTTGAACTCCTTGTTTCGGATGTATTTGTCATGAAGGTACTTCATTCTCTCTTTGTACAAGGACGAACTTGCATATGCATGGTACCAGAACTCATCCAATTCATTCAAATGTGCAACCCGCAAGTTAGCGGCTGCATCCCAATTAAGATCAACTTCTTTAAAGCTCACATGGCTTTGTACTCAAGTTCCACCAAAAGATGAAAAGCTTTTCCAAACATCAACCGGTATAGAGACATCCCGATAGGAGTTTTGAAAGCAGTCCGATAAGCCCATAATGCATCATCAAGCTTCTTCGACCACTCCGTCCGGTTAGCATTCACTGTTTTGGACAAGATACTCTTTATCTCCCGGTTGGAGACTTCCACTGATGATAGGGAGTCATAACTTTATGAGTGACACCATACTTGCTAAGCAAAGTATCAAAAGCCTTGTTGCAAAAATGCGACCCACCATCACTTATGATAGCCCGCGGAGTACCAAATCTTGTGAAAATATTCTTCTTCAAAAATGCCACCACACTTCTTGCTTCATTGTTGGGTAGAGCAACGACCTCAACCCATTTAGACACATAATCAACTGCGACCAAGATGTAGGTGTTTTCACAAGAACTCACAAAAGGACCCATGAAGTCAATACCCCACACATCAAAGATATTAATCTCCAATATGGTAGTGAGAGGCATTTCATTCTTCTTCGAGATTCTACCAGCCCATTGGCATCCATCACATCTTTTCGCCATATTACTTGCATCTTTGTATAGAGTGGGCCAATAGAAACCCCAAATTAGCACTTAAGCCATCGTTCTTGCTCCGCCATGATGACCATCATAAGGCGAAGAATGGCAAGCCTCAAGAATAACATGTTGCTCTTCATCTGGTACACATCTTCTAATTACCCCATCCGTGCAAATCCGGAAGAGGTAAGGTTCATCCCAATAATAATCTTGACAATCCCGTTTGAGCCTTTTCCTTTGATTTGAAGAGAACTCATCCGGGATGATTCCACATACAAGAAAGTTTGCTATATCGACGAACCATGGCACCTCCTTCATTGAAATGGCCAAGAGTTGCTCATCGGGGAAGGAGTCATTGATTTCAAGGCCATTATGCGGCCTTCCCTCCTCCTCCAAACGAGACAAGTGGTCTGCCACTTGATTTTCACTCCCTTTTTGATCTTGAATGTCAATATCAAACTCTTGAAACAATAGCACCCATCTCATCAACCTAGTTTTTGAATCTTTCTTGCTCATAAGATATCGAAGTGCCGCATGATCCGTATGAACAATAACCTTTGCACCCATCAAGTATGGGCGGAACTTCTCAATTGCAAACACATTGGCAAGGAGTTCTTTTTCAGTAACTGTGTAATTTACTTGGGCATCATTCATGGTCTTACTAGCATAGTATACCGGATGAAAAATCTTGTTGATGCATTGCCCCAAAACTTATCCAACCGCTACATCACTAGCATCGCACATGAGCTCAAAAGGAAAACTCCAATTAGGAGCGGTGATAATGGGAGTTGTTGTCAACTTGAACTTTAGCAATTCAAAGGCTCTCATGCAATCATCATTGAAGTTAAACTTAACATCTTTCTCTAAAAGCTTGCACAAGGGGTTTACCACTTCAGAAAAATCCTTTATGAAGCACCGGTAGAACCCCGCGTGACCCAAGAAACTTCTCACGCCTTTCACGGATGTTGGAGGTGGAAGTTTAGAAATCACTTCTATTTTTGCCTTGTCGGCCTCATTGCCCTTCTTTGAAATCTTGTGGCCAAGGACAATGCCTTCCTCGACCATGAAATGACATTTCTCCAAATTCAACACCAAGTTCATTTCTTCACACCTTGCCAATACTTTATCCAAATTTGCCAAGCAATCATCAAAGGAATCCCCGACTACCAAAAAGTCATCCATGAAGACTTCAAGATAGTCCTCTACCATATCTATAAAGATCGCCATCATACACCGTTAAAAAGTTATCGGTGCATTGCATAAGCTAAATGGAATTCGCTTGAAAGCGAAAGTGCCATAGGGACAAGTGAAAGTTGTTTTCTCTTGATCTTACGGGGTAATAAGGATTTGGTTGTAGCCCTAATATCCATCTAGAAAGCAATAGAAAGCACGGCCGGCCAGCCTATCAAGCATTTGGTCAAGGAAGGGGAGTGGAAAATGGTCTTTCCTTGTGACTTTGTTTAGATTCCAATAGTCCATACGCACTCTCCACCCGGTCAACGTTCTTGTTGGAATCAACTCGTTCTTATCAATGGTAACCACAGTTATGCCCTGCTTTTTCGGAACACATTGCATGGAAAAGTCCACGAATTGTCGAAAATAGGCTAGACCACCCCGACATCCAACCATTTGATAATATCCTTTTTGACCACGTCTTGCATGGCTTCATTGAGTTTCCTTTGATGTTCAATGGATGGTTTGGCATCGTCCTCCAAGTTAATCTTGTGCATGCAAAATGCGGGGCTTATTCCCCGAATATCCGCCAAAGTCCACACAATAGCTTTCTTCCTCTTGTGGAGTACCGCCAATATAGAGTTAACCTACACGTTAGTCAAACAAAAGGAAGGAATAACTGGTAAAGTAGAACAAGGGCCAAGGAATTCATACATGAGATGTGGAGGCAATGGCTTCAACTCCAACATAGGAGGCTCTTCAATTGAAGTCTTTGTAGAAGGAGTTTTCCTATTCTCAAGATCCAAGGAAAGCTTCCGGGGTGCATAGTTGTACGACCTCATTCCTTGCAAAGAATTAACACATTCCATGAAGCCATCCATCTCGTCATCATCAAAATTTAGCAAGACGGCCTCCAACATATCACCCGCATTAATCGTGGCACTTGTATCATCAATAATCACATCGGTCACTAAGTCCACGAACGAACACACTTCATTACTATTCGGTTGCCTCATAGATTTGCACACGTGGAACACCACCTTTTCATCACCCACCCAGAAAGTGAGTTCTCTGACTTCCACATCAACAAGAGCCTTCCCCATAGAAAGGACGGGTCTACCAAGAATAATTGACATCTCATAGTCCACTTCACAATCAAGAATAACAAAATCCGCCAGGAGAATGAACTTGTCAACTCGAACCAATACATCCTCAATCACCCCCAACGGTCTCTTCATTATGCGATCGACCATTTTTAATCTCATAGATGTGGGTCTTGGTTGCCCAATTCCTAATGTCTTGAAAATCGAATAGGGCATCAAATTGATACTCGCCCCAAGATCACAAAGAGCTTTTGCAAACTCGGCACTTCCAATGGTACAAGGGATTGTGAAAGCACCGGGATCTTCCAACTTAGGAGCCATCGAATGCACAATTGACTCACTTGGTGAGTGACTTTGATAGTTTCAAAATTCATCAACCACTTCTTCGTCACCAAGTTCTTCATAAACTTTGCATATCCAGGCTTTTGCTCCAAATCTTCAACTAATGGCATATTTATCGAGAAACTCTTCATCATATCAATAAACTTTTTGAATTGATTCTCGCCATGTTTCTTGGCAAGCCTTTGAGGATAGGGAGGAGGTGGCTTAGGCAATGGTGCCTTAGCTTTTTGCACTACCGGTTCTGGTATGTCAATCACATGATCCCTAGACGGGTTCACATCCTCTTGAGTCTCTTCCATCATGTCATCAATATTAATCTGCACTTCATCATTTGCTTACACAACATTGTTCGGGATCTCCTCTTCTTCAACCACTTGCTCATCATCCACAAGTTGCCTTTGACTTGAGGTAGGTACTTTCCACCTCTTCCACTTCTTGTAGTAACGGCCATGGCATGCCCCGTATTGTTCCTACCCTTCGGGTTCACCACCGTATCATTTGGTAGTGCCTCCTTAGGACGAGAATTTAAAGCTTGAGAGATTTGACCCATTTGCACTTCTAAGTTTCGGATTGATGTGTTGTGTGAAGCAAGTTGGGCATCGGAATTGGCATTCTTCTCCATTATTTGCTTGAACATGTTCTCAATACGACCCATTTCATTGTTGGAGGAACTAGGACCATGAGAAGGATAAGGAGGAGGGTTGCTCGGTTGTTGATACATCGGGGGCATTTGAAAACCCGACCCCCAATTTCCTTGGTTGTTGTTCCACCCGCCTTGGTTGTTGCCTCCCCAATTGCCTTGGTTATTATTGTTTTGCCAATTTCCTTGGCTATTGCTTCCACTCCAATTGCCTTGATTGTTGTTATTCTAATTGCCTTGATTGTTTCCACTATTTCAATTACCTCGGTTGTTAGAATTCCAATTGCCTTAATTATTTGAAGGTCTCCATTGTTATTGACTATGGCCTTGGAAGTTGTTTCTTTGCCCTTGAAAGTTATTCACATATTGGATCTTTTATTCTTGATCATTGTAAGAATCACCTTGATCAAATCCACTATCATCTTGCACAAAATTGTTCACTCTTTGTTGCCCTTGTGGACTTCTTATTCTTCTCTTGTTTACCATCATATTAACTCCCTCCATAGCATTGACTTGCCTCGGGTTTTGCATTTGTTGAAGTTGAGCCTTTGCCAATTGGTTCATGGTGGTTGTCAACTCGGCTATGACTTGCCCATGGTCATTTAACTCTTTATGAAGAAGAATCACATTTGGATCACCTTGTGGAACATTGGCTCTAGATTGCCACGCCGATGAAGTATCTGTTATCTCATCCAAAATATCGCACGCCTCCGCATAAGGCGTAGTCATGAAGTTCCCACCGGCAAGTTGATTCACTACACATTGGTTGGTAGTATTGATCCCCCGATAGAAAGTTTATTGAATTATGTTCTCCGTCATATCATTGTTGGGGCACTCTTTCACCATTGTTCTATACATTTCCCATATCTCGTGTAGTGATTCATTGGGCTCTTGCTTGAATGCTAGAATTTCATCCCGAAGAATAGCCATGTGTCCGGGAGAGAAGTACTTTGAAATAAATTTCTCCGCTAGTTCATCCCAGGTATGAATGGAATGATTTGGAAAACGTTCCAACCAATCTAAAGCTTTCCCCCATAGAGAGAAGGGAAAAAGCCTTAGCCTCAAAGCATCCTTGGAGACATTTGTTTGTTTGCTCCCCCAACACATATCTACAAACCACTTCAAATGTTTGTATGCATTTTGACCCGATGCACCAGTGAAGAACCCTCATTGCTCGAGTAAAGTGAGCATCACGTTGGTTATTTGGAAGTTGTCCGCCCTAATACGGGGAGGGACTATAGCACTTGCATACCCTTCATTCGCGACACCCGGTGTAGAGCCTCTCATGGTGGAGGTGGGGGCGGAGCGGGTACATTGTCTTGAGGCGGGTCGACCTCGTCTATTGGCTTGAGGTTCAAAAGGGACCTCATCCATTTGATCATCCTCAACATCCACATCCCCCACGTCTATGTTTCTGAGATCATTGTTTGCCATGATCGCACTTACAATACTCACACGTTAGTAACTAGGAAGGAAAAGAAGATATCCCCAAAACACACTTAAATATATAGCTAACACCGTTTTTAGCTCCCCGGTAACGGTGCCAAAAATTAATCTCGTTCAATTTCACTCATCTATTTGAGGTTATAAAAATGGTCGATGCAATAGTAATGCCTAACATGAGTAGGGGTCGAATTCCACAGGGAGCTATATGAATGGGAGTTAGTAGTATAAATCTTAGCGTGTGAGTTTGTATATCTAAATTTTCACTTCCGCAAAGTTTGGTTGATTAAAAATCTAAATTACACTACGATTGCAAGTGAAAGAATGAAACTAAGAAATTGTTTTTGTTATTTTTCAAATGATATAAAAGGCCTAGGGCTATGACCTTCACCTAGGTGTTCACCTAATGGGTTATAAACTTTAAAGCTTATTTTATTAGTCGGGGTGTATTATAGTTATCAACACTCAAGTACCCACTCAATACCTATCGGTCAGAGAGTGATTTTGCCCAATTTGACTTTCTCAAGTCCAAATGGGTATTGAACAAAATAGCTGATAAGAAGCTCAAGTCGGGTTTTACTATCTCTAGGTTAAACCCTTTAATTGGGCTTATCAATCTCTCGATTGACCCAATTTCTTGCTAGCCAAGTTTTCCTAGACTAAGTCTCTCTTTCTCAAGTAGAGACCAAGTCAAATATGCATGAATTAGTATTTGCAACCATTAATTCTTCAAATAAAAGCAAGAACTAGGCTAGATAATAAGCACCCAACCATAAACGAGCAATAAATCAAACACCCATTAAGTTTACACACTAGAGTTGGATCATAACCCTAGTGAAAATCTAGCTACTTATGCTTAAATTGGAAGAAATAGGAGAAGAAATGATAACTAAACCCATATTGATAATTAAAATGATGAAATTAATATTCAAAAAGCTCAAAATAACAAAAACTATTAAAAAGAGTAAAAGAAATCATCTATTGTAGCAGCTGATGTCAAAAGTTAACCAAAAAAAGTGAAACTCTTCTATTTATACAAAGCTAAAATTTTCGGACAAAAATGCCCTTTCGGAGGTTCTGCGGCCGCACAATTTCATCTGCGATCCGCACTTTTCTTTATCTTGACAGGAGTGGAAATCTGCTGCCGTACTGCTTTCTTTCTGCGGCCGCACAGTAATGGTGCGGTCCGCACTTTGAGATACAAGTTCTCTGAACTTTTTCTCTAACCCAGCTTCTGCGGCCGCACAATTTATGTGCGAACTGCACTTTACACATTTATCTGATGGGAATTTCTTCACGACCTGCGGCTGCAGATGATATTCTGCGGTCCGCACTTCTGAGCTTTTGTACATATTTTTGTCCTTGAGTTCAGATTACTCATTCTTGAGTTGGATTTCATCTTGAGAGCTCATCTTCCAATATTCCTGCAATTAAGCATATTTTATCAGTTTTTAGGAACATAATTAAGCACTTTTAGACTAAAACGAAAGCTAAAAAGCGCTAATAAGTAGTCAAAATTTCCACTTATCAGCCGTCGATTATCAACTATGGAAATCCATCTGTATCTCTAGACATGGCCCCGCTATCTCTCACTTGTTCTTTGCGGATGATATCATCCTTACTTCTACGACATCAGCAAGCAGTTTCCATACCATCATTGACATCCTTAACGACTTCAATCAAGTCTCAAGTCAAAAAATTAACTTTCAGAAATAAATAAAAAAAAAACTGAAAAAATTGTTCCTCCCAGGATATGAATTTTGTTCTCTCCTATTTTAACATGCACGAAGGTACATCTCTTGGTAAATATCTAGGCTTCTCAATTTTTACTGACCGGCCTAGTAAATGTGATTTTCAGTTCATTCTTGATAACTTTAAACAAAAGCTTGCGGGTTGGAAAACAAACTTCCTTTCTATGGCTGGGCGCACAACTCTTATTAACTCTAACCTAAACAACCTCCCGAATCATGTAATGCACTACCTTAATATTCCTCGTACTATCATCTCTCAATTAGAACGATGCCAACACAATTTTCTTTGGGGCACCACTCTCAATAAAAAGAAAATCCACCTCATAAAATGGAGTATTGTTACCACGCCAAAAACTCATGGCGGATTAGGTATACAACGCCTTCATAAAAAAATCAAGCCTTACTAGCTATTCAAGCCTGGCAAATGCTTCGCAACCCCTCCTCCTTATGGGCCTCTACCCTTCTCCATAAATACTTTTACCGAACGACCAATCTCCACGCCTGTAGCTCTTTTATCTGGACTAACCTACTCATGGGCTGTAACCTCTGCCAACAAGGCATTAAATGGCTCATTGGTGACGACACTCTCATTAACTTCTGGTTTGATTCCTGGATCGGACCTAATCAACCCCTGAGACAGTGTATCATAAGTAGGGGTGTTCATGGTTCGGTTTGGATCGGTTTTCTCCTAAAAAAAAAATCAAACCAAGTAAGTCGGTTATTCAAATATTGGAACCAAACCAAACCAATTAAGTCGGTTTTTTATCGATTCGGTTTTTGTCGGTTTTTCGGTTTTTATCTTCTTTTTTAAAAAATATGAGACATACACTACGAAAACACATATTTTGGCGACTATATTTTCAACATAACACTATCAAACACATATTTTGGCGATTATATTTTCAACATAACACTATCAAACCAATTGCTCTTTGAGAAATTTATCATTTACCAAGATATATTGATGATAATTGAATCAAATATTGATGAATAATTTAGCTACTCAATTAAAAATCGATTTTAACGTGAAATAAATTCTTGTATTTAGCAAAAGAAAACTACCAATCAAACTAAAATGTAAAGACAAAGAATTAGATTATTAAAATAGCAAAGAACTAGACAAAATACAAACGACTAATATGTACCATAAAATTTTAGTAACATATATATATATATATATATATATATATATATATATATATATATATATATATATATATATATATATATATATATATATATATATATTTTAAATAAAAATAATAAATCGGTTTGGTTCGATTATTTTTGGTTATTTTTTGATTAAAATCAAAACCAACCAAACCTAAAAAGTATCAATTTTTTTGATCGGTTTGGTTCGGTTTTTCGGGTTTTTATGAACACTCCTAATCACAGGGCCTCTACCAAGACATGTCGTCTTTGATACACTATACACTTATTTTACCCGAGGTCAATAGGACTTCGCATCTCTCCCTTTTGAGCTCCCGTCACGATTCTTCCAGCAAATTCTTAATACATATATTCCTTCCTATACCACTAACCCCGATTAGTTTGCTTGGACTCTCGATCCACGAGTAACATTCACCATCAAATCACTTTATAACCACTTACTCACATCCTCAGAACCCTCCTTTAATTGGATATGGAAACTTCATCTCCCACCAAAAATTAAGCACTTCCTTTGGTTGACTAAGCTATAATTGCCTCCCTACTGCCTCACATTATCATCACATAGGCATCTTCCGAGACGCCACATGTGCCTTATGCCTTACCAGCTCCAAAACAATTCCGCATTTATTCCTCCACTGTCCAGTAGCAGTACAACCATTGTCAACCTTCTCCATATTACCAGAAATCATAAAACTCGATAGTATTGTCGCCCCCTATAACATGGCTACAAAAACTCATTTTGCATTCCTCATACCATATCTATACGTTTCCCTATGCAAATAAAGTGGCACCCTCCTAGTGTAGATTCCTTTTAAATACTGATAGTTCCGCTGCACAACACACTAACCAACGAGGGCATTGATGGAGTCATCCGTGACTCATCGTGTAACTGGATTTTGGGCTTCGCAGGTCACCGCTTTATTCATGGGACCATTGAAGCTGAACTGCTTGCACTCTACCATGGACTAAAATTGTCCTTCACTCATGGCTACACACCCCTTGAAGTCAACTTAGACGCCAAGGCTATTATTACTCTACTACATACCTCCCATCCACTTTATGCTAACATTATCTTTGATTGCAGGTCTCTGGTCGCCCAACTGGATGATTCAGTCATACTTCATACGTACAGGAAGCAAAACCAAGTGGCTGACTCACAAGTCAAACCTGGTTGCCAGATAGACAGTTCACCAAGCATCATCGTTTTTGCTCAACCACCACCTTTTGTTTAGAAGACGCTAACAGAAGACCGTTCGGGAACGCTTTTTGTTAGACAGGTTCAACCTAACTGCCGGCCCAGCACCTTTGGCAGGCCTTTTTGTAACCCACCGGAAACGGCTTCCCCTAATACTAGTTTCCAACATGCATCCCCTTTTTGTTACGACCCATCCCGAGGTCGCTCCCCTAGGCCATTGTGTATGTTGCCTCCTGCTCCTTGTAACGTTCAACCTTAATATTATATATTAAGTATCTTTTGAACCAAAAAAAAAAAGATCTCGTGCGACCTATCCCACAAAATTACTTTAACAATATAGAACTATGGTTAGTCTCGTCCAAGCACCTTTTAGTATTCCTTCGCGTATTGAAGAAAATGTTGTTGTAATTTCATTCTCTTGCTTAATTTTGAATTATTTTTTTAATTTGTTGCTTTGTTTCTCCTTGCAAATAAAAAAATATAAATTTTAGTCGATTGGAAGATAGTTTAACAACTTCAAAAAAGGGTGCTGCAGGTTTTTTTTTTCCTCGATGAAAAGGTTTTGATTTAATATGACACTAGAAAAAAACTTCTTATGTCTAGGAAAATTAGAGAAGTTTTGTAACCTTATCAATATTTTATTTTTATTTTTTGGGGCTGGGTTCTTTTCAAAAATCATTTTCCTGTTTTCCACCTAGGTTTTCTCTCAAAAAGTTTACAATATTTTTTCTGGCAAAAACAGCTTGCTCCCACTAAGGTTGACAATGTACCACTATTTTAATTTAAACCAAAAATCCAAAAAACGGAAATCATATCGAACGATAGCCACGAATTGGAAGCAGTGGAAACAATGAACCTTCTAAGCCAAGCTCCCGCCGGAGCTTTATCGGCAACTCATCGTTGTTCCCTCAAATTCACTCACCCAATTCCTCCGCTCTTCTCCAATCGCCGCCCCACTAAACTTTCCACTACTAACCCAATTCACGGCCCAAAAGATCGCCCTAAACCCCTCACTCTTGCTAACGCTGAATCTTCTTCCGGCGCCGGCGCTCCTCGTCAAACTAATACTGCTACTACTAGTACTAGTGGATCAAATAATGGGTCAACTTCTTTCGGCTCAGATGATGGAATCACTTTCGTGGGCCAAGATACTGTTCCTCTTGAAGGTGTTATCCAGTTTGAGAAACCCAATTCTTCTTCCTTTAGTGATAAACTCAACAAATGGGGGTAAGTCTTTGTTTATCTGATTAGTACTTCCTCTTTCCCAATCTACGTGATGCACTTTTCTATTAGTCTGTCCCCCTTTCAATCTGTAGAAAAAAATTAACTTTTTTTTACCCTTAATGAGATGATTACATACGGAGTATGTAATACTGTTGTTACTGAGTATTGGTTTTAAACGTGCCCGAAATGGAGTGGGGTGGATAGTGAGGACTGAGGTGTAATTGTTGTTGTGTTGTTTGTATGTGATTGTGTTGTTCATTGGGATTTTTTTTTCTTTATGAATTTGTGGATTTTCAGTTGGGTGGCATTGTTAGCTGGTGGAGATGTAGCGGCTCTATTGTTTTTTTCTGCAATTGGAAGGTTCAGTCATGGCTTCCCTGTTTTTGATCCCGACACGCTGCGAACTTCTGATCCTTTCATTGCTGGTTGGAAAATTGATATGTTATGCTTATCTCTCTAAGTTATTATGTATTCTTGAACATAAAGATTGAATTTTTAATGATGATTGTGTTCCTTAGGTTGGTTTTTGAGCGCATATTTCCTTGGAGGATATGGGGAGGATGGTCGAGGAAAGAATGATTTTTTTAAGGCTTTCATTGCTGCTACCAAATCATGGTCATTAGGCATTCCGGTTAGTCCTTTTTATATACCAGTTGATTGGATACTATAATTTATAGATATTTATTGGTTATTCTTCTCATTATCTGGTGGTTACCAAACAAATCCAATATATGGGTGACTGGTATTTGGTCAACCTTGCTTCCAATTTACAAGTCTAGATAGTTATACATCTTGCAGCTTCTCTAACATGAAAATTTAAAATCTCAGTTGAATGCTTTCTATTCACCATTTTCTACTATTTACTAGTTGTAAGCTGTGGTTGTTAGTTAACTATCGCAGAGCTAGATATTAATGGCGGGGAAGTCATCCGCATGTGATGATTGAAGGTAAAAGGCAAGAAAGAGGAACAAAAAGGAAGCAGACGAAGGAAAATGACAAAGGAAGACTTCTTCCCTTCCGTTGCTGACCCAAAGGATAAATTGGCAGTCGGCGAAAATTGGCAACCGGATTTGGACAATGAATAAGTGGGAACCTATTTAATACGCTGATATAATTGATGATGTCAATACAATATTTTTGAAGCCCATAAATAGGTATCTTCCGTGCCTCATTCAAGCATCCAATTGGAATTTAATCTAGTGGATCCACCAAGGAGCTCTCAAGAATAGAGAGTTGTAGATCAATGAGTGAGGTATTCTCTATGTGGAAAGAGAGTTGAGTGGTGGTGGAGAGGGTATTCCTTTTTGAGTGTGTTAAACTCGGGGATTTCGTGATATTCGATTGCTTATTGTATCTCATCTACTATAGTGGTATTGTTGTGCTCCTCTTGGGTCTTGTTTTATCAGTTCCTTATTTCTCACTTTTATTCTCATTGATTTACAATGAATATTCTGTGGATTTCAAGGGTCCCAATAAGTGATCTACATCTCTATTCCTAAGAAATGTGCGAAGCATGAAAGAGACCTATTACAGACTTCAAAATACTCTACTGACGTAATCAATTACATTAGCGTATTAATTAGGCTCCTACTGTTCTTTGCCAAAGTCGGTTGCCATTTTTGGCCCCCGACATTTCTCCGTTGGG
The DNA here is from genome assembly GCF_000715075.1 of Nicotiana tabacum. NCBI lineage: Eukaryota > Viridiplantae > Streptophyta > Magnoliopsida > Solanales > Solanaceae > Nicotiana > Nicotiana tabacum. The sequence continues at coordinate 25,015,865 of NC_134091.1, forward strand.
GCTGGCAATGGAAGGCTGTCTTCCTTGCCTTTTTTCTTTGTCTATTTCTTTTTATTTTTCTCTTTCTTCTCGTTAGCCAATCACATGGGGATAACTTTTCCCAACAATTACAGCTTGGAACTTCCTCGGGCTTTGGCCAATGCTATCAGGAGATGAGGAGCAGAATTTCAAGAACTTAGGATTTTCTATCATTTTAGATAGACAGGAACAAATTCAATATGAGGAAGGAAATATCTTAGGAATTAGATTTTTAGTATTGGCACTCCCAATAAGATGCAGAGATCTGCCAAAAGAAAACTCATGGATGTGTGGTAGTTGCGCATAATGCAAAATGCATGGTTAAGCCGTTAAGGCGACAAACTTGAAGAGGAGAAGGAGGTGCAAAACCTCTTTTAGGGTGACTGTGCCATGAAAGTTGTCGGTAGTGAGCTGAAATGGTGCTTCCAGATCGGGAAACTAACGGCAAGTAAGGTGTAATAGTGTAATTAGAATGAAGTTGTAATACTTATGTAAAACATTCTGTGCCCTTAACAGGAGAACAAATAAGCTAGTAATCTAGAAACATTTCAGAGTGTAATGAGGCCTTAAGTAGAACTATTGCTCAGTAACTTGGTTTGTGCTTGACTGCATGTGACCAGGAATAAGCTTGAATATGTTGAACTGCATCATAGGTTAAAACCAGTTTCGGTGTGCTTAGAATTTACTCTCTCTTTTCCATTTTATGTAACACTCTTTCCTTTTAGTTTGTTCAAAAAAGAATGACACTTTTCTATGTTTAGGAACGATTTAACTTCTAAACTTTTCATATTATACTTAAAGACATGATATAGGCAAACAAATGTTATGGCATGTTTGATGCTAAAGTTCCCAAAGTTTTTTTTTTCCTTTCTAAACTTTCGTGCCCAATCAAACAAGTTACTAAATGAGGGATGATTAGTTATGTCTTAATGAAATTTTTAACTTTGTTTGGAAAGGTTACAAATTCCGCCTTGGCAAAACTCCATATATGATGTGTGGTATAAGTTTTCTTATACGATGGCTCTCTCTAGCTTGCATATACAAAATACTCTCTTTCTTTATGTGACATAGTGTGAATGGGTACAAGTAGTACAAGGTAAGATTCCATTGTATCTTCTTTTGGTAAAAGTAGAAAAAATATCAACTTAATAATTGATAACTTAGTATAAGCCAGAAACATCACATTACTTAATGTTACAACAACAACAACAAACCCAGTAAAATCCCACAAATGGGGTATGGGGAGGGTAGTGTGTACGCAGACCTTATCCCTACTTTATGAGGGTAGAGAGACTGTTATCGATAGACCCTCGGCTCAGGAACAGATAAGGGAGCAATAAATAAACAATAGCAATAACAATGTAATAGGACAAAGAAAGCAAATGGCCAAGTAATAACAAAGATCAAGGAATAGGAAAGTACAAGAATAGTGCCAATACTACCGGTAAGGATGACACACCGTGCACCAACACGAAACTAGGAATAGTAAACTAAGACTAGTACCAATACTGTAGGTGAGACTAGGAGAAACTTTCGACTACTTGTCAACCCACAACTCTAATACTCGACCTCCACACCTTCCTATCGAGGGTCATGTCCTCGGTAAGCTGAAGTAGCGCTATGTCCTGCCTAATCACCTCTTCCCAGTACTTCTTAGGCCTCCCTCTACACCCCCCTAGACCCGCTATGGTCAACCTCTCACACCTCCTAACGGGTGCATTGGTGTCTCTCCTATTCACATGCCCGAACCATCTCAACCTCGATTCCCGCATCTTTTCTCCCACAGGGGCCACGCCCACCTTGTCTCGTATAACTTCATTCCTGATCATATCTCTCCTGCTATACACACACATCCATCTCAATGTTAAACTATTTAAATGAAGTACAATGCTTTTGTAGATATGAGAATTTTCAATTGTATAAATAGAGTATTACTAGTTGCAGAAACATGTCGAATATTTTGGGATGTCTCGGAAGTGGTTGCGTGGACGGAGAGAGTACAATATGTAAAAGCGCTAAAAAGGGCTGCTCGGTGCACAAAGCCACGCAGGGTCCGGGCAAGGGCTGCACCCCGAGCGAGATTGATGTAGGCAGCCTACCCTGATGCAAGCATCAATGACTGATTTCACGGCTCGAATCCATGACTTATAGGTCAAAAGCGCTCTAGCCCATAATCAAGAGTTTAAAACTACCTTTTTTTTAAAAGTAGAATGTAACTAAAGGAACAAAGTATCTGCTAAATACAACTTATCAAATTTGAAGAAGAGGAATTGGAATAAAGATGTCAACAAAATAAATAACTGACCAATTTCCAATTGTGAATAGAGTCGAACATCATTTCAATTGGACATCTTGCTAGTTAAAAAGTTTGTGAAAGAAAAATATGGTAATCCAACTTTACTTACGAATTTGTATCATATTTGATAAAGTGATGGTGAAGAACATTACGTTGCTGCAACCTGATTGTTCATTATCCATATTATTGATAGCTCTAAGGCCAAAAAATATGGGTAATGAACTATGGGGTTGCAGCTAAATTTATTTTTGATAGTTGTGTTCGAATATTCTACCCTGGAGGCTGCAACAATATCTTGATGAGTATATGATTTGATCAGTTTACAACTTTCTCTCTCTTGGGAACTGACTAGTGAGCCAATCTTCTGTTCTCATACTTACTGTCATCTTTCTAGCGACTTCCTTCTTTCTACCCCTTGCTTAATCTTTGTTTCGTTTACTTGATTCTCTTTACCGTGGAAATTTGAGATTGTTTCACTGACTAACTTAAACCTAGGATATGACAACGAGAAACATGCTATTTTCTGCTAAATTAAAGATGGATACAAGATTGCCTTTCGTTGTTGGTCACAATTCACTTGAGAATGGAAGAGAGCGGAGAAGGGAAATTCTTGTAGTTTTGCTGGTGGAAGAGGAAGGAACTTTGTTGGCAGCATTTTCATCAACTATCACATTCTTTTCTGGATTTGAGTAGAGAAGACTGAAGAGATCAGCATCAGAGAACAGTGGAAAATTTGTTCGTAGCCGGAGGAAGCAAGATCAGCTGTAAAAGTACTACATCAAGCAAAGCTTTAACCACTACGTAAGTTTCGTTAGAATACATCGAATTTAAGATAGAAGAAGAAGCCATTTTAATCCCTGAGAACACTTGTAACTCTGCATATAAATCATCGGATTCAGGAGTTTGCAGAGCTAGGAGAGCATCTTCAGACTGATAATAGTCAAGTTATTAAACAAAAGAGTTATGTTGAGGTCGTACACCCCAAGGAATGGCCTAATAAGGGAGTTGCTGATAAAGTGATGAAAAAGGAAAACAAAGTGACATCAATTGCATAAGAAAGGTTTCTCATAACCAAAAAGGACTTCCTTTATACAACTTTGGTTGGTAGTTCGTCGAAGAAAAGGAAGATAATCCTTCTATATGAATTGAGAGATGGGTAATATCGCGGAAAATGGATGTGACAATGTACTGAATTATTTGGATCACAATTTTTGTTTGATTTCCCTTCTAGAGGCAAAGAGGGAATAATTTAATGGGGGGATTGGTATTAGGATAAGTATAAATTTCTACTAGATTAATGGTCTTTGCAAATATTTAAGGCGTAGAGGCCGGCCGAAAAAATTGAGAATAGGACTATTGGATGTTCGACTGAACCTGTGTTCTGATAATGTCTTCAAGTCCATAGGTGACTTTAAAAATAGCCGTAAAATCTCCGAGTGTTGGTGGCGCACTGTTCGAAACTTGCTGGATAATAGGCCTGCCCCTCTACTCATCACTTAATACCAGGCATTTTATTTGTGGCAGGGTTCAAAACTTATGATGTGCGTCTAACCCGCACATCACAAGTTGCACTCATGCTAATGATACACTTATATTGTGTAGAACAGATGAGAGAGTTGGAATTATTGAGAATAATTTTGATTGTCTTTGAAACCATTTGAGAATAAAACCTCTAGTTCTCCTCAAACAGTACTCTCCTATTGTTATAGTGGGTCCTTGAAGTGTTATTGGCATTCCAATTCAATCCTTACAAGTTGGCTGTTTATATGTTGCATTTTTTCTGATAGGAAAAACTTATATGGTTAATCAAATTCTGCCTAAGATTCATTGGACAAGCCTCTGTTAGAAATAAACCTCCAGTTCTCATCTAACACTTCTCTCCTTTGTTTACCATATATATTCAGTATAGAGCTTGGTGCTTGAAGTTTAAATGATTTTGTGAAAATAGGTGTTTTAGGGGTGTTCATATATTGCAACTTTTCCGATAGGAAAGAATATATATGGTTAATCAAATTTTCCTAAGATTCATCACAAGTCTATGTGATAACAGCAGCGACAACAGTAAGAATGTGAATCTCTTCAGTGGTGTTGATAGGGAAGATGCTGTCATGCGTCACATAAAATGAATTAAAAAAAGGGAAATGACTATGGATAAGTCTTTATTTGAGTACCAACAAATCACATTGGGGATCTTTCCCCTGTTACACTCACTCTTGTGTGGCTGATCTACTGTCTTCGGTAAATGTTTCTGGTTATATTTGCTTAAAGTAGTCTTTTCATAAGATTTGGTATGCAATACTTGCTTTGACATTTCCATGGATGCTTTGGCCTTCCATTGGAGTTTGATAGATAACTATCATTTTCTAGTCTCAAGATTTCCTCGCATCTTGATACATTGCCCGTGAATTTCATTAGTCATTGAACAACGAAAAAGTTGTCATTTGCATAATTTGTTGGGCATTTTCTAGGCCTTACCCATCATGGGAAATTATTTGCATGTGTAAAGCTGGAACAAGGCAGCATGTTGTGTGACTGCAGTTGTTACAGGGCCAATTTTTCGCAAATGGCACTGCACGGCAGCAGCCTGACACTCAAGCTACTCAGCCTTACTTTTCCCTTACTGTTTAGGACTTAGAATTATTTCAGACTTCTGAAATGGAAGCAACACAATTACGGGTAAACACCCAACCTTTTATTATTCTCGCAGAATATACAAAGGACTCTCCGTTGGAAGGCTCACAACTGACTTCCTCTCAAGCCAACGAAATACAACACCTATATATAGGGGCTGCCACTGGCAGATTACAAGGGGCAATTACATCATAGTGCTTGTCACCTGTCAAACACTATAAACAAACACTTAGCCATGTAATGGAGCACTTCCCACGAAATGGTCCTCTTCAGCACTTAGCCATGTTTGGTGGAGCACTTCCCACGAAATGGCCCCACCATTAGCACTTTAACTCAATGTAACATGTCTTGCACACAGCTTTGCCCACACTTTGTCTTTAACTTGCCTCGTCATTTGACCATGCCTCGCACATTAGCTTATGACAATGTCTTCGTCACAGCCTTGCCGTCCCATTGATCCATACGCATGCCTTGGCAAAATGCCATGCGTATGTCTTTGTTTGCCATCGTCGTCGCCTATATCAAAGGCTGCCTTGCCATCACTCAAGGAACCTTGCCTAGCTGACCTGCCCAAGTCTGTGCACTGGCTTAAGCATACTCCCAGCTTCGTACATTGCTTGTCAAACCCAGACGAACCCATGCCAAAGGGCAATGTACAAGCCCTTGACATTGGTTCTGCCCGACATCCGTCACGTCTCACCATTAGGGGCTAACAAATCACTCCCACTAGTTGAACTCGACGTCCTCGTCGAGGCTGACTTCAAATAGTCCTCTACTTGCTGTTCATATTGCCACAATGAAAAGTCGCATCTGTCTCGGGCATTCCTTTCCATTGAATCAGGAATTCCGTCCGCCTATTCTTCTTATGCATCCCAAGAACCCGGTGGTCAAGAACCTTCTCAATTTCTTCCTCAAGCTGAGTGCACATCTCATGAGGAGCTCTCTTTGTTTTGTGTCTGCCCGGATCTTCAGGATCTTCAACATAAGGCTTTAGAAAACTCACATGGAAAGTCGGATGTATTTTCATTCTTTCAGGCAGCGTCAGTCGGTAAGCAACTTCACCAACTTTTGCAACAACTTCTAAAGGACCATCATACCTTGAAACCAAGGATCTATGCCTAACTCGACTGTCAATCTTTTTCCAAATCTGCGGAGTTTGCTTTAACAACACCTTGTCACCCACTTTGAACTCCAAGGGACGCCTATTTTTGTCAGCATATTTCTTCATTCTTCTCTGAGCCTTTGCCAAGCTATCTGTCGCTTCTTTGATCATAGCTTGTCTATCCCAACCATAGCGGTAAGCAGCTGGACATTTACCCCAGTCCTTTGTTGTGCAATCGCCACTGGTTGTGCAGGGTGCTTCCCCAATACAATCTCAAACGGACTCATCTCCGTTGATAGAGACTTGTGCAAATTATAAGAGAATTGTGCACAATTTAGCAAATATGTCCAATTGCGTTGACTGGCAGTCACGAAGTGCCTCAAATATTTTTCCAACAGATGGTTAATTCTCTCGGTTTGGCCATCAATTTGGGGATGATTCGCCGTTGAAAACTTCAAGTTCGTACCCGTCTAGTTGAACAGATGAGTCCAGAACCGGCCTGTAAATCGAGCATCCCTGTCACTAATAACGTCCTTCGGCATTCCGATATATTTAACCACATTCTTGAAGAACAACATCTTTTGAAGAACATTCTGTAGGGGCAGCAATAAAAACAACATATTTAGAAAACCTGTCAACCACGACCATGATCGACGACAATCCATTGACCTTAGGGAACCCACTGATAAAGTCCATCGAAAGAAGCGACAGATAGCTTGGCAAAGGCTCAGAGAAGAATGAAGAAATATGCTGATAAAAATATGCGTCCCTTGGAGTTCAAAGTGGGTGACAAGGTGCTGTTAAAGCAAACTCCGCAGATTTGGAAAAAGATTGACAGTCGAGTTAGGCATAGATCCTTGGTTTCAAGGTATGATGGTCCTCTTTAGAAGTTGTTGGTGAAGTTGCTTACCGACTGACGCTGCCTGAAAGAATGAAAATACATCCAACTTTCCATGTGAGTTTTCTAAAGCCTTATGTTGAATATCCGGGCAGACATAAAACAAAGAGAGCTCCTCCTGAGATGCGCACTCAGCTTGAGGAAGAAATTGAGAAGGTTCTTGACCACCGGGTTCTTGGGATGCATAAGAAGAATAGGCGGACGGAATTCCTGATTCAATGGAAAGGAAAGCCCGAGACATATGCGATTTGGGAAAATGATGTTTCATTGTGGCAGTATGAACAACAAGTAGAGGACTACTTGAAGTCAGCCTCGACGAGGACCTCAAGTCCAACTAATGGGGGTGGTTTGTTAGTCCCTAATGTTGAGACATTACGGATGCCGGGTAGAACCAATGTCAAGGGCTTGTACATTGCCCTTCGGCATGGGTTTGACAAGCAATGTACGGAGCTGGGTGCATGCTTAAGTCAGTGCATGGACTTGGGCAGGTCAGCTAGGCAAGGTTGCTTGAGTGATGTCAAGGCAACCTTGGATGTGGGCGACGACGATGGCAAACGAAAACAGACGTATGGCATTTGGCCAAGGCATGCGTACGGATCAGTCGGACGGCAAGACTGTGACAAAGACATTATCATAAGCTAATGTGCGAGGCATGGTCAAATGACAAGGCAATGCAAGTTAAAGACAGTGTGTGCAAGACATGTAAAAGTGCTAATGGTGGGACCATTTTGTGGGAAGTGCTCCATTACATGGCTAAGTGCTTGACAAGTGACAAGCATTATGATGTAATTGCCCCTTGTAATCTGCCAGTGACAGCCCCTATATATAGGTGTTGTATTTCGTTGGCTTGGGAGGAAGTCAGTTGTGAGCCTTCCAACGGAGAGTCCTTTGTATATTCTGCGAGAATAATAAAAGGTTGGGTGTTTTTACCCGTAATTGTGTTGCTTCCGTTTCAGAAGTCTGAAATAATTCTATGTCCTAAACAGTGAGGAAAAAGTAAGGCTGAGTAGCTTGTGTCAGGCTGCTGCCGTGCAGTGCCATTTGCGAAAAATTGGCCCCGTAACCGCTGACGTTATAGTTTACAGATCAGTAGGAAGTGATGTAATTTGAGGATAAAGGTTAGACAAATAGATTATGCTCAGTCCCTCCCACTTACGTGAAGCATGAGCTTGATCATGTTTTTGTTTAAAAAAATTTATCAGCCTTTCATTTTTTCTCGGTTTGTTGAGGATCAAGGATTCCTAATCATCAGCTGACTCTTATTTACTCTCTGCTTCTCTTCATTTGCAGGTGGGTTTAGCTATAAGGGCTGCCTCTGTGGGTCATATACCACCAGTCAACTTCATAATAGTTACCATGGGGAGTACTGCTGTATTACTTATCGGATGGAGGACACTCTTGTTCAGCATCTTACCGAAGGACCAGCCGAAGAAGAATGATGTTTATAAGAGCGGAAGCCCTTTTGAACTTTTTGAGGTAAAGTTTCTCTTGTCTAATCAGTAACTTGGGATATTAATGGCGCGATAGCTGTTTCTATGAACCTTTTCTTGCTTCCCTAACATGGCTACCCTGTTTGAGCAATCAAATCTGTTAACTCAAGCCACGGAACTTTATATGCATGTGGCGTGTGATAAGAGGCAGATCCAAGATCTAAATTTAATAGATTCAACTTTTAAGATTTTTAGCATTGTACTATTAAAATTGTGGGTTCAAATCTAATATTTTTTGAGATTTTAATAAGTTTTTACATATAAATTCGTACTCCGTGTCGAAAGTTATGGGTTCAGTTGAACCCATAGCCGAAAGCCTACATCCTCCCCTTTGTGTGATGGCTTTTATTTTCCCATGCACTAAACTCGTTATTTGTTGAAATAACACTTGGTTGACATTTGATCAATTTGTTTGCTAAGAGCTGACTTTTGGGTTGTTCTCAGACAAGCATGGTTTTTTCTTTACTTGATAGTAAATATTTGAAATTTTCACGTTCATTGAGGGAACAAATGGAAACGAAAACGAGTGGGCGTAAACCTGTGCTTACTTTCTATTCTTATTCTTATTCTTCCTACGCCATGAAAGTTTGTTTCTTACGTGACAACTATGCAGTAACTGTGTAAAACATGGTTGCTTGTTCAATTTCTGTATTTATTAAGAAAAAAATCGTTTTGTTGCAGTTGCTGACATCATTGGTAAGAAGATGGTGATTGTGGTAGCAGTGCACGCGACATGTTATTGCAATTATACTCTTTCTAAAGGAAATTTTCCAGTATGTACATGTTATTTCTCATTATAAGTAGATGAAGTTGTAGTTCATGCGTCTGAATAGCGGTGGAAGAAAATACAGTTTCATATTGGTGCACGAAAATGTGGCATATGCTTTGTCCAGTGCAGATGTATCAAATATTTGATTCGGATTGCCTCGTGACCTAGGGGAATTGTATGTTATGCCGATGCTTCTGCTTCTGCAGAGAAATCTAATTGCTTCTTGAAGGTCCTTGAACTCTTTATCAGTCGCCATTCACCAACATCAACAGAAAGACGATACAGTTAGTAACATTTGAGTTAATAATTTATAAGAAGTTGGCTTCATCTTTAGGAGTGGCTTAGTTAAATTTTATTAGTTAGCTCGTTGTATTAAGATTAGAAATGATAAGGAAATCTCTTCAGTAGTGCAGCTAATTGCTTTTCAACTGCTAAAAATGTTTGAGAAAGGGTGAGATAATTGCTTGATGAGTTGGCGCGTGTTACAAAAATAACTACTTTGTGGAAGTGAACCAAAACTGCTGCTAATTAGGAGAGAAAAGGGTTGTCAATCTTTTGCTTTTATTTACACCTGAGAGTTTAATAAATAGTACTACTACCTTTTAATCAGTGCTATTTGATGCCCGAATATATATAAATAACATTGTTTAATGTGTGATTTTGTCATGTAAGAAATTTCAAATCTGTTTTGTGGGAAAAGGCAACCGATTTGCAGTGATGAGACGTTTGCAGCATTATTTCTGGGTGGAAAAGGGCCTATGTTGTTGTTAATGGGAAGGGAATGTAGGTAGGCCGGCCAAGCAGTATATGAATAGTGTGAGTTGTAGTATAGTGTATATATATATATATATATATATATATATATATATATATATATATATATATATATATATATATAGGCCAAGAAAGCTGTGAAAGAAGATTACATTGTCAATTAGCCGTCAGTTGAAGGTTGATGTGTGGCATCTAGACATGATTTTTTCACATTTACTTTAGTCTTGGAGGCTAAAATTATCCGACACTAATATATGATTAAACTTAGTTGAAACAAATGGAAACTGGTTCTTTATTATTATTAAAAATAAATAAATACAAAATTAATTGAAATAGTTGAGATGGGCGCAAAGTAAGGTTGATATAGGTTTCCATCAGATGGATTTTTGGGCAGCCAAGAAATGCCACCACTCACTGCCTTTGCCAGTTTGAAATTTGCCTTCTCTTCCTCTTATTATTGGTGCTGTCAGATCAATCTTTGTTTGACTGAGTTCTGTTTTCTTTTTTTCCTTTTTTATTTATTTTTAAATTTGCTTCTTTTAATCTTACTTTTCCTTTTTTCTGAATTTCTGATTGATTTTCTGGTCAGTCATGTCTTCGTTTGGTGTTAATAAGTCATCATCATCACATTATATCAATGTCTAATGGTGTCTGAAGTCAAACTTCTCGTAATTTCAGATTTATCGAGAAACTCAAATGCTCAAGTTTCATAAAATCGAAATAATTCCTACTTAGAATCAAACCCTTTTGCATTGAAATTGACAATTGAAGATCATTTGCTCTACAATGGTTGACCTTGCACTTTGACTTTATATGATTAACTTGAGATTGTCTATTTAGTTATCTGCATGTGTTTTACATTAGTCAGCACTACAAGAATAAGCTTACTTTATCCAAAATTTTAAATTATTTCTGATTACTAAGAAGAGCAATAACAATGTATTATTTAATTAATTAGTAATACCAACTTTTTTCCAAATGAAACTAAGTACCAATATAACAATTACTTATAAAATTTGCTAAGAAAGCAAATTCAAACTTTAAGGAAAATATCAAGATTTATATCTTAAATGGATAAATATTTGAAAAGATATTTAATAATTTGGAAGTGGAAATATCCAAAATAAAAGCTAGTGAAGGTAAAATCAAAGTACTCTGTGTAGCTGTAATCTAGTGGGTACTAGACTAGTAGCTAAGAGGGGAAAAGGGATGGAGTTTTTAGCAAAGGAATTAATGAGGTGAAAGTGGCAAGGCATTGGTACATGTTTGCCCTTAAAATCCATCTTACACCATTGTGGAAAAAGAAACCTTATAGTCTTCCTTCCTTTTATAGTGAAAGTTGGTTTTAGTTACAAAACAAAGTATAGTGAATTATTAAAGGGGAATTTCAGACCATTGCATCAGCATAAACATTAAAGGCACATTTTGTATCTAAGTGGATATTTTTTTGAACTTTCGAAAGGTATTGTCTATTACCTATTGGATTTCCACTAGTCTGAATTTTCTTTCTTTCTTTTGAGGTCTGATTTGTATTTGATTTTAATCAATGTTTATCTTAAAGGGGTGGATTCATAATTTAAGTTTTATGGGTTCAAATCTATTATTCCTTCTGTTTCAAAAAGATTGACATAGTTCGAAGTACGAAGGACAAAATACTTAACTTTGACTGTGAATTTAGACATAGATTCTTCAAGTTTTTGAAAATAAAATGTACATTTTCAGAAACTACATAAAAAGTATTATAAGTCATAATAATTCATAATTCAAAATATTTATAAAATGCTTAAGAAAAACGTGATCAAAAAATAACCTTGTAGACTTTCCAAATAGTAATAGTGTCAATCTTTTTGAAACGAAGGGAGTATATTTTTAAGAATATGTGTTCATATCTATTATTTCTTGTAATTTTAGTGAATTTTTTTACTTAAATTTATATATTGCATAAAAAATACTGAGTTCATATAAACCCGATGTCCAAACTGCATACGCCCGATTTATCTTGTTTGTGTAATGATTTTTTAAAACTTGTTTGGTTTTTATAACTTATAAGGTAAAGACTAATGGATTCTTCTGCAGCATATATATATATATATATATAGAGAGAGAGAATATAAGGTGATAGTGACTATACAATTCAGCATAGACGGTGACATATCAGATGAAAGTTTAAGACCTGAGAGACAAGGAAAGGGCTACAACAACTACTATACTAAACCCTATAATAGGCTACAAATGAACAATTCTTCTTATTTGTGGATGTTGCCGTTAAGTTATCATTTGTTATTAACATTGTCCTTTCAATAATATGCTTCATTATAGCAATTATTATGTGCACTTACTTGGGCCACATTGTTGAGTTAATTGAATCAAATCTAGATTATGTACTATGTTTCCCTAGTGAATTATCCTGTTTTGTACATTCAAGACTAATGTTCATTATACTCTGATGTTACATTAATGTCAACTTTCTTGTCTTTGGAAACTAATTACTCTTTCTATTCCATTTTACATGGAAAATGATTTAGGGAATCAAATCATTTTGTCTCTGACTATTGTTTTTTCAAACTTTTTAAAATAGATTGAACTTATAGTATTTTTTAGTTAATTTCTTAAATACATAAATTTAAAATTTTAAAGCTTGAAGAATTCACAATAAAAATTAGATATTTTAATTTCGTACTTCGAATTCTTTCACGTAAATTAAGATAGAAGAAGCAACACCATAACATTTAACAAAGAAGGCTTGTCTTTTTTTGGTGTTTCGGGGGGTGTTTGGTACTAGATTTGAGAACTCCGACTAATTCATATTCACACAGTGTAAAACCTAATTTAAGAGCAAAATGCTTCCTATAAGGATCTTGTTTTATTTAGATTCAAATTTGAAAACTATATTTAAGGGTAAAAAGACATTCTTTCTAATTGTACTTTGTTGTGAGATTAATAGTGGGCTAGGGGGGGTTTGGGGCCAGAAGAGGAACAGTGTAAAGGACAGATTACAGATATAGTCAGAGACATTAAAACAGCTGGATCCATTAGAGAGGGAGGGAATAGCAAAGGTCCTAAAAGCAGAAATAATTGTGAGATATAGCCATCATAAAAATCCATAAAATCCAACCACTGTTTCTTCTTTGGCCAATATGTTAAGTGACTTTGGGATCTTCCTTAGATTTTGTTTTGGATTTTATGTTTTTTCTCCCCCTCTTACTTCTCACGTGATTACTTTTGCCCCCCTAACCTCATTTATTTCTCTTCTATATCAACCTACTACTACACTTACGTGTTGAAAGTTATGCACTGAGCTGGCCTTATAGCTCAGGCTCTATAGTTTCAATATATTGCCAGAGTTCATACTAGGAAATGATCTCTTCATTATTAGTACTTTGTAATTTGTAAATTGTTGACAAAGAGGTAGGTATCTCTCAATTACACAAATAGCTACGTAATTATAGCGCCTTAAGTGAGAAAGATGGTAGATGCATAAATCCTAAACCCTCCGAATAAATTTTGGACTTCATATATATTGGCAAAAATGGACCTCTGGCTCTATTGAAATAGTTATTTAAATACAAATATTTTGAAGTCAAAAAGTTATTTGAAAAGAAATATCACTGTATGAGATCAGAGATTTACAAAAATCTTATAGCATGCTAGTGCCTGTATGTTATATTAATGGTTATGTCACGTAGTTTTATTGTTTTAAGTGGTGAATATAATTACTTACATTTAATTATTCACAACTTATCAATCAATTAAGATAATATCTTGATCCTACATAACTTAATTTGGTGAAAGGTTCCAGTATTAAAGACCCTTTCGCTTGCTATTTATGATTCTGACCCCACAAAAATTTGGAAAAAAAGGGTACTAACATATTGCAAGGACTTGATAAGATGATCAATATTGATCAAACCAAGAGGCGTAAACCAAATTAAGAACACACCCCCTCCCCCCCCCCCCCACAGCCCCAACAACCAATCCACTCAAAAAAAAACAACAATAAATAAGTCTCAATCTTAAACAAATTTGAGTTCGCTATATGAATCGGTCGACCTATGTGATGGGTTTAAAGTATCTTAAATTTATGTTTTGATACTCTAACAAACTTATTGTTAAGAACCAGATAAAGGATCTGATGTACGCTTGGTATATATCTCTATCAACAGACTCAAGCTAATGTGTGATGTATGACTTCAGACAGAAAAGAATCAACTCAGGGACCTGATCCCTTTGAGTTTTCCAAGTCAACTCTATAGTTGGAAAGTGATTGCCTGCCCTGTACATGCTACAGTGCAGAAACAGTGCAGCAGTCACTTCTCATTGGGAAGGGCTTTTTACCAACCAAGTGTTTACATCATCCAAAGGATATTAACAAGAAGCATTATAACAAAACATCATTTAACACTTGTGAAATAACTCAAGCGCTCAAGATCTGATAATCAAGCATTGAAGTCACAAGTGCATCAAGAACAAAGTACAACACTACTACGGATCAGTTCCTACAACAAGTCTTTTGTATGTCCTTAGTTGAGTTGTATCTTTGTATTAGATTTTCATTGTAATTCCTACTTTGCTTATTTATAAGCTTTAACTAGGAACCTCCAAAAATCATAAACCCTTAGAGTTTGTGTCGTGACTAGAATTAGTCATGAGTTGAAGTCTTTGTAATAGGTGTATTGCAAAGTGGCTTGTAATAGGTGTATTACAAATCAGTGAGGGATTAAGAGTTTAATTCCTAGGTTACAATAGGTTGTAATCTAAAGATTGCTCAAGTAGTGAAGTTGAAATCCTACAGGTGTAGGTCGTGGTTTTTTATCCCCTTGAGCAGGGAATTTTCCACGTAAAATCTCTTGTGTCATTTACTTACTGGTTCATTAGTTATTTCTGTGGGAACTGGTATAGGACCAGGTCTCTATACAGTTTGGTGGACTCATACATTCTATCAATTGGTATCAGAGCCAGTTCTTTCTAAAAGGTTAACACCTAGAGAGGATACTCACCATGGCTGCTCCACCAAACTTCGAGGAAGGACAATCAACCTACAGGCCCCCGAGATTCAACGGCCAATACTATGGCTGGTGAAAACTTGAATGCATGACTTCATAATGGCAGAAGACTCCGAGTTATTGGATATTATTTGTGATGGTCCATACGTCCCAACAAAGAAGGTAGGAGAACCTACTATAATGGTGCCAAAAACCAGGAAAGAGTACAATGATGCCGACAGAAAAGCTGTAGAAAAGAATTTTCGCGCCAAAAAGATTTTGGTGTGTGGCATAGGACATGATAAATATAATAGGATCTCAGCCTGTCAATCCGCCAAGGAGAAATGGGAAGCTCTACAAACGGCACATGAGGGAACCACTCAAGTAAAGCAGTCCAAGATCGACATGCTCACCACTGAGTATGAGCTCTTTAAAATGAAGGATAATGAATCCATTCAAGACATGCATACCCGATTCACTTCCATTATAAATGAGCTACACTCTCTTGGAGAAATCATTCATAGGAACAAGCTCGTGAGGAAAGTTCTTAGAGTTTTACCCAGCCCCTAGGAGAGTAAGGTGGATACTATTACTGAAGCCAAGGATCTGCAAACACTGACTATGGATGAGCTGGTTGGAAATTTGAAGACCTATGAGATGAAGAGATAGAAGGACAGTGAAAGAAGAAAACCAAAGAAGGAGAAGAACCTGGTACTCAAAGTTGAAAACAATGATTCGAGTGAGGAGGATAGCGATATGGTATACCTTACCAGAAGGTTTCAGAAAATGGTTCGAAGGAATGGAGGTATACCAAAGAGAGGTAGTTCCAGCAAACCAAAGAATTATGACCTCTATCATAAGTGTGGAAAGTCAGGGTATTTCATCAAGTACTGTCCTCTTCTGAAGCAAGAACATTTCAAGCACAACTCTCATAAAGCAGCCAAGAGGAACCCGGTTCCTGACAAACACTTCAAAAGAACAAACGCAGCTGACAATGTTGTGAAGCAAGCTCTTGCAGCATGGGGAGACTCCTCTAGTGAGTCTGAAAAAGAAAATGATACAGGTGATAGCTCCATGTTGGCATTTGAAAGTGAAGCAAATGAATATGATTCAATATTCGCCTTGATGGATTAGTCAGACGATGATGAAGATGATGACAATGATGAGGTAAATTTTAGGGATGTTCAGAGAAATCTGAAATCCTATTCTCCTAAAAAACTCATGTTATTAGCTAATGTATTGATTGATGCATATCATAGTCTAGTGAGTGATAAGGATGCCTTAACCATAGAGTTAGGAGATGCTAAGCAGACTAGAGATGACTTGGTTGTTTGTGTAGTTGACCTGAAGGAAACCATAGAAAATCTGAAAAATGAAAAGGAGGTTCTAATAGAAAAAATTGCTAAAGTAGAACATGAAATGGATGATTTGATGGTAGTTGTAGTTGACTTAAAAGAAACCATTGAGAACCTTAGTAAAGAAAACAATGCCTTAGTGGAGAAAGTTGCTATCACTGAGCAAGAAATAGATGATCTCCTAGTGGTGATTGCAGACCTAGAGGAAACAATTGAGGAACTTAAAGCAGACTTTAGGCCTGAAAATTCTGAAAAAGGAAAGGAAATTTTTAGTGAGGCACATATTAAACTTAAAAATGAGCTGAATATTGTGAAAACTAATTTATGTGCTGAGCTTGAGAAAAATAGGCAGCTTCAAGCAGAATTGGAAAAAGTAAAAAATGATCTTGAGAAATCTCTTAAGTGGACCTGGTCCTCAAAAGCTATTACTGCCATGTATTTTAACAATGGTGGAAACAGGCAGTGAATAAGGTTCCTAAAGGGAGAAAGTTCCCTATAACCCTCATAGCAAGTACGTCATTGTACCTGATAACTGGCTTTGTACCCACTGTGGGAACAATGTGCATTTCAAGGATAATTGCCAAGCCAGAGTCCAGTCTGTTCAGAAAAACAAAGTTTTTGCTGAAAAAGTAACTACTAGAAGAGGACCAGGTGCCACTCACAAAAAACGCATGTTGCCTGCATGGACTAGAAGAGCTCTCATTCATCCCTTTTCTCATTACAAGGGACCCAAACTTGTTTGGGTTCCTAAATCTAACCCTTGAATTCCTTATGCAGGGAACAGTGAGAGGAAGCAGTCAACAATGGATCATGGACAGTGGATGCTCTAAGCACATGACTGGGAATACCATAGACTTTCTTACAGTGAAAGCCCTGCAAGGAGGGAATGTATACTTTGGAAATAGGGAAAAGGGGTACATTCTTGGTGTTGGAAAAATGGGAATGTCTCTCTAACACTCAATCGAGAACGTGTATTATGTCAATGGTTTGAAGTACAGTCTCTTGAGTGTTTCTCAAATTTGTGATAAGGAAAATAAAGTGGAGTTTTTGTCAAAGATATGCACAGTTACTAATCTGGTAACTGGTGAAGTGGTACTTGTGGCCAAAAGATACAAGAACATCTACGTTGCTGATTTCGAGTCCCTACAAAGTGGTGGCATGAGCTGCCTGAAAGTTGTTGATGATGATGCCGAGTTGTGGCACAGAAGGCTAGGACATGCAAGCTTCTCTCTTCTGAACAAGCTGATACAGAAGGACCTGGTTCGTGGCTTGCCAAATTCAAAGTTCAAAGAGCACAAAGTATGTGATGCATGTGCTAGAGGGAAGCATGTGAAATCTTCATTCAAGCCAAAGAAGGATGTTAGCACATCAAAGCCACTTGAACTACTTCATATGGATCTATGTGGCCCTATGAGAGTGCCAAGCAGGGGAGGAAAAAGATACACTTTTGTGATAGTGGATGACTACTCAAGATTCACTTGGACGTTGTTTCTCAGAACAAAGGATGAGACCTTCGAAGTATTTGTAGCCTCTGTGAAGAAAATTCAAGTGAAGATGGAATCAAAAGTGGCTTGTATCAGATCCGATCATGGAACAGAATTTGACAATGCCAAGTTTGATGAACTCTACAGTGAAAATGGCATCACCTACAACTTCTCAGCTCCAAGAACTCCACAACAAAATGGAGTTGTAGAAAGGAAGAACATAACCCTTGAAGATATGGCCAGAACAATGCTTATTGATAGTGGGATAGCCAAATATTTCTGGGCAGAAGCCATAAATACTGCCTGCTACTTGGTGAACAAGTGCATGATCAGATCTTTCTTGAACAAAACTCCCTATGAGCTGCTAAATGGAAGGAAGCCCAAGCTAACTCACTTAAGAACGTTCGGGGTGCAAGTGCTATGTTCTCAACCATGGAAAGGATCAGCTTGAAAATTTTGATGCCAAAAGCGATGAAGGAATTTTTCTGGGGTATTCTTCTCAAAGCAAAGCTTACAAAGTTTACAATAAAAGGACTCAGTGTGTGGAAGAAAATGTTCATGTAATCTTTAATGAGTCCCCTTCATCTGGTGAGAAGAGCAACAAGGATGATCAAGACAGTGAGCCACTGCTGGTTCCAAGGGAAATCATTGATATGGCAAATGGAAAGGCAGATATGATGAGTCAAGTGAAGGAGACAAATGAAGGCAACACAACCTCCTCCACTCCAACTCAAGAGGAACCAGGTACCCAAATCACAACTACTGAAGCTGAAGAAAGAGTGGTTGATGCAGTTCAAAGTACTCCATAGGTAGCAGAAAGAAGAATGCAAGGGAACCAGTCAGGATTACCTAGTTCCTCCACTAATGATATTCAAGTGCCAAACTGGAAACACAAAAGCTCTCATGCTCTCGATAATATAATCACCCCTTGATTCTGGAGTCCAAACTAGATCAAAAGCAAGAAGTTCACTTGCCTTCTCAGCCTTCCTCTCCCAAATAGAACCCAAAAATAGTAAGGAAGCCTTGAAGGATGCAGACTAGATCACAGCTATGCAAGAAGAGCTACATCAATTTGAAAGGAACAAAGTATGGCACCTGGTACCTAGACCCTCAGATAGAACCATCATAGGGACCAGGTGGGTGTTCAGAAACAAGCTTGATAAGCATGGAAACACTACAATGAACAAGGCAAGGCTAGTTGTTCAAGGCTACAATAATGAGGAAGGGATTTATTATGAAGAGACCTTCGCTCCAGTTTCTCGTATGGAAGCCATCAGAATTCTCATTGCCTTTGCACCACATATGGAATTCACCTTGTTCCAAATGGATGTCAAAAGTACATTTCTGAATGGTTTTCTCAAAGAAGAAGTCTATGTTAAGCAACCTCCACGTTTTGAATGTTTTGAACATCCTGAATATGTGTTCAAATTGGACAAGGCAATGTATGGTTTAAAGCGGGCTCCTTGAGCTTGGTATGAAAGGTTGTGAAAGTTTCTCTTAAAAATTGCTTTACAAGAGAAAAAATTGACAACACTCTGTTTCTGAAGAAACGAGGAAGGAACCTGCTCATTGTTCAGGTATACGTTGATGATATTATCTTTGGGGCAACAACTGACTCTTTGTGAGAAATTTGCAAAATTCATGAGAGGTGAGTTTGAGATGAGAATGATGGGGGAGCTGAACTTTTTCTTGGGTATTCAAGTGAAGCAGTCCACGAAGGGAACCTGTATCAGTCAACAGAAATACATCAAGGAGCTTTTGAAGAGGTTCGATATGGAAGCATCAAAAGTGATCGACACTCCCATTGCCACTGCCACTCGACTGGACTTGGATGAATCTGGCTCTTCTGTAAATCAAACAATGTATCGAGGCATTATTGAATCTCTCATCTATTTCACTACCAATAGACCAAATACTGTATTCAGTGTAGGTCTATGTGCAAGGTTCCAGTCAAACCCCAAGGAATCTCACCTAAAGGCTGCCAAAAAGATTCTGAGATATCTTAAGGGAACACAGGACCTAGTTATGTATTACCCTTCAGGTGACAATTTTAATCTTGTTGGGTACGCTGATGCAGATTATGCAGGTTATCTAGTGGACAGGAAAAGCACATCCAGAATGGCTCACTTCCTAGGATCCTGTCTGATTTCATGGGGCACAAGGAAGCAAAACTCTGCAGCTCTCTCAACAGCTGAAGCAGAATATGTTGCTCCAGCTTCTTGCTGTGCCCGGCTCTTGTGGATAAAACAATAATTGGAGGATTTTGGAGTATACACTGACTGTGTACCTCTTCTATATGACAACACCAGTGCACTCAACATGGTAAAGAACCCGGTCCAGAACAAGAGAACCAAGAACATTGATGTGAGACATCATTTTCTCAGAGACAATGTGGAGAAGGGGCTTATTTGTATGAAGTTTTGTAGTACAGAAGAACAAATTGCAGACATCTTCACCAAAGCTCTGAGCAGGGAACATTCTGAGAAAAACAGGATGGCACTGGGGTTAATCAAGCCTAATTGAGAACCTGATTCCCTTCCATATAGCTATGAAAGTTACATTCAGGTAAATCTAGCTAAAGTATTTTCCGGCCAAGCCTAACTCACTTCTATACCGTTGCAGGTAGACACGCATGGTGATTATAGAAGCTGAAGAAATAATGCATGAGCGGTAAAAGAGAGTTGAAAAATCTTTTTTGAAAGACCGGTCAAGAACCTGGTTCTTGTACCACAGGTTAGTAGTCTTATGTTTTTTCATGCATATCTCAAAAGAAACAAAATTAACTGCCACGTCATCCACCTTTTCAGACCTTGTATAATATGTCTTTTCTTTCAAATCTTTTCACTTCCCTCTGCAATGTTGCATCTTCCCACAAACCTACAGCCGTTTCAGAACCCGTTTCTCTTCCCTCATAATTATCCTTTCCCTCCTTAAAACCCCTACACCTCCTAAACTTAAGCGATCATCCTTCTCTCTTTCCACTCTTCCAAAACTTTCTACCCAACTATCTACCATGGCTGAAGAGCAAGCAAACCTACCCACCTCTGAAGAGAAAACCCTTGACTTATCCGCCATGTTAGAAACACCACCAAACGCCCCCTCTTCTACCATTGCTTACCCAGAAACACCCAAACTTGATTCCCTTTCACCCCCTATCTCTCTCATCACTCCCTCTGTCGATACTCCTTCCTTAAGTGTGGAGGACTCAAAAGCACCAAAAATAGATAGTGTTTCTTTTCTATTGCCTGATACTCTCAAAGAACAGAACAAGAATAAAGAAAAGGGTGAAACTCAACAAGGAAAAGGGGTGTCCGAGGAAGATACTGATCAGTCTACTAGTCCTCTAGTTACTGCTGCTGCTATGGAACCTCAAGAAAAGGAGACCATCAAAAACATGTTGGCCATTGCTGCCGAAAGACTGGTGAATGAGGTAACTTCTTCCTTGTTTGAGTCTCAGGGGGAAGGGACTCCGCTCTTAGGAGAAGAAGGAACAATGGTGCTCTTCGGATCTTCTGCTCCTGAAGAAGCTACTGGGAACCCTGCTGATGAACCTGATCCCCTCCCTGAGGAAACATGTCAGGAATCATCTTCCCAGGTCAGCTTCAATCCTTCTCCATCTCCTCACTTTGATGCTGAATTATTGGATTCCATCCCTCCCGTTGTGAGATCTAGTGATAAGGATGAACAAGATAATGTAGTTCTCAGTGCACGCTTTAAGATTAGAAAGTTCGTGGTCACTCCTGAGCCCCCTCCTAAGCGACCTACCACAAGGTTGCAACAGAAGGAGGCATTTGAGTCTTCCTTGAAGAAAAGCAAAAGGAGTAGCAAGAAAAAGAAGAAGAGGCTGGTGAAGGACGGGGAAATTATGTGTGAAAAAAGTATACCTGTAGTGGAAGTGGATGAGGATGCTCAAGAGGAACCAAGTTCCCTGGTTAAGAGATCTCAGAAAAAGAAATAATCTGTTGAGAGTGCTTCAAAGGAAGCTGTTGAAACATCAAGTAAAAAGTCTGTGAAAGTTAGTATCAAGTCTAAGCAAGTTGTGGAGGAAAAATAGAGTTTGATGATGATATTCTGGTGAAATCAAGTAGCAAGGGTAAGTCCATTGAGAAGTCTAGTAAAAGGAAGTTGGAAACTGTTGGGGCACCCGGTTCTGTCAAAAGGGTGAAAAGTGTAAGTGTGCTTGGGCAAGAAAGGTTGCAGTACCAGAAGGTATTGTGGGGTCGCACGTTTGACCTAGAGATTTCTGAAATGGCGGTATGAGATAAATTCTTGAGATGGTGGAATTTCAGAAGTGGGGCCATCTGTTCAAAGAGGATGTGCCCAAGGTGTATGAGGATGAGGTCCAAAGTTTCTATGCTGAACTCTTCACTGTTGAAGATGGCCACATCTGTGTCCTAGAGAATGATGTGGATATTGTTATTGATGCTACTGTGTTGGTAAACATTCTCAGGGTTCCATCTGAAGGGTTGCCATCTGTGAGAGGCACTTGTGGCTCTAATTTTAGGCGCGCCATTGTGAAAGAGAAAGTTGTCCAGCATGGGGAACAGGTATACAAGAAGGCTCTGCTTCCTGTATACCAATTGTTATTTGAGTTGGTTAATAAGGTTCTGCTCCCTCGTGCTGATAAAAGGTCCATCACATCCTGGTCTGATCTATACTTAATGGAAGCATTGGATGAGTTTTGCTCTATCAATTTGCCTGCCATTGTGATTGAACATATGCAGAAAGTAGCAGCTTTCAAGGATGGGAACCATGGATTACCTTATGGCTTTCTTCTCACGCGTGTCTTCAAGTTCTTTAATGTGCCCTTGGGACAGCCCAAGATGAGAACCAGGAAACATACCTTCTGAAAAATTACACCGGAGGAATGTGAATGTGTTGAAAAGGTTGGAGGAATGGGCAGCACTTCGACGATCTCCCAGCTGATCAATGCCCAGAATAGTGCTACAGAGGAGATCAGGAAGCTGAAGGCAAGGAATGCCATTCTCGAGACTCAGCTAAGTCAGGCTATAGGGGCACCAGGACCTTCCAGTTCATCAAGTGAAGAAGTTGCTCGTCTATCAAAAGAAAATGCTAAGCTCAGACAACAGGTGGAGAACCTGCGAGAGAAACTGCTCCCAGAGCAGATGTCCGCAAATGCTCGGATTGACCTTGTTCTCAACACTTTTGTGGCCTCCCCCAAGCCTTCTTCCTCTAGCTCTCCCTAGGAATATCTTCCAGTGACCAGTGCCAGTGACCGGTGTCAAGTTTCTCTCTTTTGTTTTGATGACTTGTGGTAGTTTTTTTTTTTTTTGTGATGTGGATGGACTTCACCTGAACTGCTCCCGCTTTGAATAGTCCAAACTTGCCTCTGCTTTCTTGGCAGAGGCTTATGTCTTATAAATCAATGTAGACTCTCTTTTTGCTGTTAAATGCTTGTATTTTTTTGCATCTCTTTTCTATCATGTTGTGTGCACACATGTGGCATGAGTTAGCTGGGCTAGACTTCTTTATGCTGATTACTTGTTTGTGTATTTTTAATGATGCCAAAAGGGGAAGATAAATTGAAGCAGGGGCATCTGAGTAAGGGGGAAGCATAGAGTCAGGGGGAACTTGTGAAGTTTCGGTACTTTATCTGGTTTATTGTGTTCTATAAATGGTTTTCAATTTTTAAGTTTGTCATCATCAAAAAGGGAGAAATTGATGGGTTTAAAGTATCTTAAATTTATGTTTTGATGATCTAACAAACTTATTATTAAGAACCAGATAAAGGACCTGATGTACACTTAGTATATATCTCTATCAACAGACTCAAGCTAGTGTGTGTTTTATGACTTCAGACATAAAAGAATCAACTCAGGGACATGATCCCTTTGAGTTTTCCTGAAAGAAGTACGAAGTCAACTCTACAGTTGGAAAGTGACTGCCTGCACTGTACATGCCACAGTGCATAAACAGTGCAGCAGTCACTACAGTACATAAACAGTGCAGCAGTCACTTTTCATTGGGAAAGGCTTTTTACCAACCAAGTGTTTACATCGTTCAAGTGATGTCATCCAAAGGATATTAACAAGAAGCATTACAACAAAACATCACTTGAACACTTGTGAAATAACTCAAGCACTCAAGATCTGATAATCAAGCATTGAAGTCACAAGTGCATTAAGAACAAAGTACAACAGTACTACGGACCAGTTCCTACAACAAGTCTTTTGTATGTCCTTAGTTAAGTTGTATCTTTGTATTAGTTTTTCATTGTAATTCCTACTTTGCTTATTTAGAAGCTTTAACTAGGAACTTCCGAAAATCATAAACCCTTAGAGTTTGTGTCGTGACTAGAGTTAGTCATGAGTTGAAGTCTTTGTAATAGGTATATTACAAAGTGGCTTGTAATAGGTGTATTACAAGTTAGTGAGGGATTAAGAGTTTAATTCCTAGGTTACAATAGGTTGTAATCTAAAGATTGCTCAAGTAGTGAAGTTGAAATCTTACAGGTGTAGGTCGTGGTTTTTTATCCCATTGAACAGGGATTTTTTCACGTAAAATCTCCTGTGTCATTTACTTACTGGTTCATTAGCTATTTTTGTGGGAACTGGTATAATAAGACCAGATCGCTATATAAATCGGTCGGACTATGTTTAATCAAATAAAATTTAATTATCATACGTTGTGATTAAGATTCATCACGAATTGGATGGTGTTACCTTGACTGTCATTCTCCACAATCATCCTCTTATCTGAAGCTGGGACCAACAATATAAACAAACTCACAGAAGCTAATGTTGTTTTGTTTAACCATCTGGTTTCTTGGATTTATTAGTCAACTAATTCGGATTTGCACCGACGACGAAAGGACAAATGCTTCCTATCAAAAATATTTTTATTTTCAAGAATTAGAACGGTATGGTTGGGTCTCACCATATACTAATGATTTCATAGCAGGGAAAGAAAGGTAGGTTTATTTCTAATAGTGTTTGGTGGAGTCACTCATCATTACCATATAATCAAAGGAAAAGAATCCACACGCACAAACCCCTCTCCTCCCTTCAATTCCCTCTCTCCAATCCTCCATTCTCAGTACTTCCCTCCCAAAAACCTCAGTAATGATCAGTCTGTTTTTTTTTTTCTCTTTCAAAGATTCAAACCAAATGATTTGCATTTGGAAAATCTGTCTCCACGAATACCTCCATCCATGCAGTTTTGGCATGCAAAATGTTACCCTTATTCTTCCGAAAGTAAAAATAGTGCTATTTATCTTCTTTTTTTCTCATAATTACCCACGACCACTAAAAGGAAATCATTTCTTTTCTCATTCTATATGTTGATTAGCACTCAATTAACTTTGTTGAAGGATCGTGCATTACCTTAAGATCCTTAGTAACTAAGCAAATTAGGTCATTAAGTTTCTTATTTGTTCTCCCTTGATTTCTTTAATTTTGTGTTAAAGAATCATTTAATATAACGTACGTGCACAATGTATAATATCATTCGACACATTTTTTTTGAATTAATTGACTAGTTATTAGAGATGCCATTTTGTATAGTTTAGATTTAAATTATTTCTTTAAAACAAATGTTGAAAATAAATTAACTATGTTCTTCTAGGAAAGAAGAAGAGAAGTGAAGTAGGGTATAAGGTGAACCTGCGTAAACTACATTTGTTTTTCTTTATTACTTAATTCTTTCTGTTGGAAAAAATAGATAAAAACAAAAATGAAGACTGTTGATTAGATCCCGTGAAGAAAATAAATGAAACTAAAGGACAGCACACAAACAATAAAGATGATGGACATTTTAATCTTTTAGTAGCTTTTTTTAATTAAAGTGTAAAACATTCTGCAGTGACTATCCAAAAGAAGACTTTCTCTTGGATAAACATGTGGAAGAACAGCAAATCTCTAATATAAAAGCTTTCGTTTAATAAATTAATAGATTGTCAATTTAATAAACGCAAGAAAAATACTTTTTAAAGAAATAACTTATTAGTATAAAGAATTATCAGTAAAAAGCAAAGGATTTTCTTTTTGAGGGCCCTTTATTAATCATTCCTGGAATATTTCAAGCAAAAGGGAGACCCACTTCCACTTTATGTCTAGCAGCAGGTGTTGACTACGCTCCTTATTGCCCTTAGAAAAAGCAACAACTATCAATCAAAGGCATGCCTTTCTTTTTTTTTCTTCTTTATGTTAAAAAACAACTTCACGTACTCTACCAAAGCATTCCTTATGCAAGCGGAGATATAGAAAAATTAGAAGGAAAAAAGAGACAATAAATACTCATGGTATACATTTTTAATAGTATTAAAAATTTAATCCAATAAGCATCTTTTAATAGTTCAAGGTGGAGACGATGAAAAAGGGAAGGAAATGTTACGCTACTAATGGGGTCTGACTTCAATCGTGGAATGCAGGAAGCTCACAAACTGAGCTAGCCCTCAACCAAAATTTGATATCTTTTTGCCTTGAATATAAGAAAAAGTTGTCATAAAACCAATATCAAAGTTTAAATACACATAAAATTAACTCCGACTAACTATATTTGTCAAAACAAGTTTCTTGATAATCATAAAGTTCCTTTCCCGGCATAATGGTTTTGTACTTATATGTGTGAATAATGATATTCACACGAACATGCTACAGTCCTGCGTAAGTTTGGTTTACACTATATAATTGTGTTTAAAAATTCACTTAATATTTTATAAGCTAGTAAGATGTATTTTTAGAATTTAAAATTTATAAACTCAAAATTCTAGCTGCCTGCACAAGAAGGCGGCAGCAGTCGAATACTTTGTGACCGTGAATGAATTTAGAAAAATCCAATACTGTATTCCTGAATCGTAGCAGAATATCTTTGGCATAAGGTTGTTATAAGCCTTAAATGCTGATATATTCCTTTTCTCTTCTTTCTTTTTTGGTTATTTGATCTGTAATATATATAATGTCGGTAACATTCTCCCTTTTATAACTTTTCGTTTTGACATCCATAAGAATAGCTTTCTGTTCAGTAGTTAAGCTCTTGTAAATCACGCTGGTATTCAATAATCGATCATTCATAATTTTGCCTAATAATCGATCATTCATAAATTTGCCTAATTAAGGCATGAATAATTTCTTGCTCAGATCATTCATGAGAAAATGACACTCTCGTTTATTCCTCAACAAGATTGTAGTCTACAAGTTATAATATCGTTTATTCTCATTTGAACAAGTTATTGCATTCAAAAGTCATTGAGATACGAATAGCTAAACAAGTTCGCACCAGGCAATCCAATTGTGACTTAGGAAATGAATTGTAGTCTTTTTATATAATTTTGAACAATTCTCCCTTATGAGCTCGTAATATAGCGTTTAGTTAGGTTGATGTCCATTTTTTTTACGGGGCACATATCACCATCTTAGTTTGTCGGAGTTACAAAATAAGTTCATACAATCTTGCATCCCATGAGATATCCTTATTTATTCTACCATTGTACCAAACGATCTCTTGCAGTATAATAAATATCTATCTCTCTCTCCATATATATATATATAGAGAGAGATATTTATTATACTGCAAGAGATCGTTTGGTACAATGGTATATATATAGAGAGAGATAGATATTTATTATACTGCAAGAGATCGTTTGGTACAATGGTAGAATAAATAAGGATATCTCATGGGATGCAAGATTGTATGAACTTATTTTGTAACTCCGACAAACTAAGATGGTGATATGTGCCCCGTAAAAAAAATGGACATCAACCTAACTAAACGCTATATTACGAGCTCATAAGGGAGAATTGTTCAAAATTATATAAAAAGACTACAATTCATTTCCTAAGTCACTATGAGACGGTTAACACCCCTTGCACGCTCGTACACTCAAGATTGGACATTAGTACATGGAAAACATAATACGACTAAGGTCCAATATTAAATAAACTAAAAATAAAGATGTGTCACCTTGAGACCATATAATTAAGAAAATATATGTGAACTTCACTCAAATTTCAAAAATGGGCTAATCAGGATATGTAGATTAGCCAAGACCATGTAACCCCATAACAATTTTGTTTTTCATTTTAAAGTGATTCATTCATGCTATAAATTATTTCCAATGTTCTTATTAGAAATAAAATGATAATCATGATAGGATCTTAAAGACTTAAAGGAAATTGTACCGCTCAAAAATATGGTTAATTGTTATTTATTCATCTATCCTCAATCAGAGATATTAATTGAGATATTAACATAGAACCACCTTTG
Organism: Nicotiana tabacum; assembly: GCF_000715075.1. Lineage (NCBI taxonomy): Eukaryota > Viridiplantae > Streptophyta > Magnoliopsida > Solanales > Solanaceae > Nicotiana > Nicotiana tabacum. The sequence goes on from NC_134091.1 coordinate 25,043,888, forward strand.
TTGGTAAAGCTTTTCACCCAAAGTGAGATATCAATTACAGCGCTAACCCGAATTAATTGAATTCCAAAACGTATACCGATCACCAGATTACAAAAAAAATTTAAAGGAGCTTGTGCATTAAGTAGAAAAGAAAGGACTGAGTTTTGAAAATGGTTAACACCTGTGATCTGAAGAGAAATTACAGAAACAAGGTGGTAGGAGTGGCTGGTAGGGTGGTGGGGTGGGGGTAGGGGGAGAAAGCTGTTGTACTGTATGAAGTGACTGGATGGGCAGATGTCCTGCCCATTGCCCGTCAATCAAATCTATCCAAAACCCCTCTCTGCCTTATGCTACTGCTACTGTTAAACATTTGCTCCTTTATTTATTTTTTCTCTTTTCTTACATTTTCTGAACAAAAAGCAAATTTCTTTTGGTTACTACTGATATTTATCTCTGACCACACTCCTTTCTTATTGGTTCTTTATTTCCCACTAGATTGAAATGGCCCTCCTCTCTCTCTCTTCTTCAAATCTTGGTGATCCCTTTTTTTATACAGCAATAAAAATAAAGAATAAGCCAAATATAACCTTTGCTCATGTCATTAGTTCATTATGGTTTTAAATAAATACTGGGGGTTTGTAATAAGTTGAGAATAACATAACAACTTAGGCCTTTTTCTTTTCTTGGTATGAATCTTGGGTATCTCTTGGTTTAAGCTATAAGGTTTTGAGTCTGCTAATTAGTTAAGAAAAAAACAAAAAGATAAAATGAAAAGGTAAAAAAAAGCATATACTAGTATATATCTAGTGTAAGATAGTAGTAAGAATATCTATTTACACAGATCCCTATGGCTATCCAATGCAGGGGTGCTATCCAGCATTGCTCGCTGAAACTCATTCTCTTTGTTTAGTTTAAAGGGTCCAGTTTTTGTTCTCTTTTTAAAGAGTAAGAAAAGAAAGAGAATGAGAAACTACAAGAAAGAGAGTTTGGGCTTTTTTCACCTTGATTGAAGAGAAGACTTCTTTTCCTTTTCCTCTTTACTTGTGGGGAGCAGCACACAAAAAAATTTCTTTGGTTTCATGAGTTCTTACTGCAACTACACTACAAAAAAGAAAAATCTTGGCCAAGTTTTTTCATATGCTGTGAATCTTGAATTTTAAAGGTATGATTTTTATTATTTTTTTCTTTTTCTTGTTTTGAAATGATTACTTTGTTTTCTTTCAATGATTGAACTGAACTATCTTGAACCACAGAAAAACTTTACAAACTTACAAGAACATCTCAACAACTGAATGAAGATGAAGTCCAACAGCAGCAACAGCAGCAATAATAATAATAGTAATAGTCATAATGATGGTAGTAGTAACTGGTTAGGTTTTTCTCTCTCTCCCCACATGAAAATGGAGGTTACTTCTTCTGAACCTCAACACCAACATCATCAGTTCAATAATCAGAGCTCTATCCATCCTAGTACTACTACCTCTGCTCTTGCTCAAAGTTTCTATCTTTCATCTTCTCCTATGAATGTGACTTCAAATACCTCTGGTCTTTGTTATGGTGTTGGAGAAAATAATCCCTTTGGCCATTCTTCTTTATCTGTTATGCCTCTCAAATCTGATGGCTCTCTTTGCATAATGGAAGCTCTCTCAAGATCTCATGCAGATGGTTAGTTTTGTTTTCTTCCAAAGTTTTAATCTTTTTTCACTTTTCTTGTTTCCTTTTTTTTTTTCCACTAAAATATATTTTGTTGTTATCTTTGTGTAAAAAGCTATGGTGCAAAGTTCTTCATCACCTAAGCTTGAGGACTTTTTAGGTGGTGCAAGTCAATATGGAAATCATGAGAGGGAAGCTATGGCTCTAAGCTTAGACAGCTTATACTATCACCAAAATGAAGGCTATTATTCTCCCATGCATTGTCATGGCATGTATCAAGAATCATTATTAGAAGAAACAAAGCCAACTCAAATTTCAAACTGTGATGCCCAAATGACTGCAGTTTCTGGAAATGAGCTGAAAAGTTGGGGACACTATGCTATTGACCAACATATAAATGCCACTTGTAGTAGTATGGTTGGTGCAGGTGGTGGTGGTACTACTGGTTCTGGTGGTTGTACAGTGGGTGGTAATGATTTGCAGTCTTTGAGCTTGTCTATGAATCCTGGTTCTCAGTCTAGCTGTGTTACTCAAAGACAAATTTCTCCTAATGAGCTGGAATGTGTTGCCATTGAAACAAAGAAAAGGGCTTCTGGAAAAGTTGTTCAAAAACAACCTGTTCATAGGAAATCTATTGATACATTTGGTCAGAGAACTTCTCAGTATAGAGGAGTCACTAGGTCAGTCCATTTCTTTCATTTTTTAAAAACCCTTTGAATTTTTTTTTCTGTTGTGGGGTTGCTATTTTTGAGGAGTTTGGCTATTTCTTGTCCTTCAATGTGAAAATGGGTTGCTACCAGTTGTCATGATTTTGCCTTTTTAGTTTTTCTTATTTTCTTGATCTTGAGTATCTGCTTTTATTGTTAAGATTTTCAAATGACATAGTGTGAATATGTTTTCAACAGACATAGGTGGACAGGTAGGTATGAGGCGCATTTGTGGGATAATAGTTGCAAGAAGGAAGGGCAGACAAGAAAAGGAAGACAAGGTTAGCTAATATGAAACTTTTATTGAATCCACATAAATTTGCTGGTTGTATTTTCTTCTTTTACTTTTTTTGGCCCCATTCTGTTCATAGTCTGACTATTGCTATGAATTTTTTTGTCATATATCTACTTGTTGGGGATATTCTATTCAAATCAACTCCACCCTATTTCAGTTTATCTTGGTAAGTGACTTTGTTTTTATCAATATTTTAAGACACCTGATTATATTTTTTTACTTAATACTAAACTGATAATAAATGTGGAATTTAGGGGGCTATGATATGGAAGAGAAAGCTGCAAGAGCATATGATTTAGCTGCACTGAAGTATTGGGGACCTTCAACTCACATTAACTTTCCGGTATATATGAGTTAACTAATTTCTTGAGTTGTTTTTTTAATGCCTATTAACCAACATGAGGCAGTATTTCTTGGCTCATTTTTGCAGTTGGAGAACTACCAAAAAGAGCTTGAGGATATGAAGAATATGACCCGGCAAGAATATGTTGCACACTTAAGAAGGTGAACATTTGTTTGAATTTTCTACTAGGTTCCTTTTCAAGTGTACTCAACTCATATGAGTTTAAATTTGTGTGATATCCTTGTATTATTGTTGAGTTTGTGTTGAAGTTTTTGTGTTATAACATTATATTCAGGAAAAGTAGTGGATTCTCAAGAGGTGCTTCAATGTATAGAGGAGTGACAAGGTATTCTTGACATTGCATCTAAACAAAATATTGTCTTTCTTTCCTTTTAAAATGCGCGGAAACAACCTGTTTTTTCCTTTTAAAATGATTAGCAATTAATTTTCTTCTGTTTTTTAATGGCAGGCACCATCAGCATGGAAGATGGCAGGCAAGAATTGGAAGAGTTGCAGGGAACAAAGATCTCTATCTTGGGACTTTCAGTAAATCCTTACGAACTCTCTTAATTAATTTAGTCCTTTAAACATATGATTATTTGTATAATTTTTTACTTAGTTGGCATCCTGACAAAGAATTTGATAAAGATCATTACATTAAAGAACTGCAATTTTGTGTCTTTCTTTTTGGTACCACATTTCTTTTTAGCCACTAGTAGTAATGCTTGTCAAAGGCTGACTATACTATTACTTTGCCGGTGTATCACTCATACTTGGTGGGACTGAAAAACTTTTCCAAAAGCTGTTTCTTCCTTCTGATCACATAATAAAGAGGGGAAAAAAATCTCTTTCTCGGTATATGTTATATTAAAGTTTTATGACATAAGTTTTGTAATTTTCACAGGCACACAAGAAGAAGCTGCAGAAGCATATGATGTTGCTGCAATAAAATTCAGGGGTGTAAATGCTGTCACAAACTTTGACATATCGCGATACGACGTGGAAAAAATCATGGCTAGTAATACTCTTCCTGCTGGAGAATTAGCTAGGAGAAACAAAGAAAGAGAGCCAATAGAGTCCATTGAATACAATCTCACCGGTCACAAGAATGAACAACCGTGTGTTCAAAATGACGACAACAACAACAACAATGGGAATAATGTCACAGATTGGAAAATGGTGTCATATCAATCCTCTAATCCTTCCCTAGGAAATTATAGAACCCCAACTTTCTCAATGGCATTACAAGATCTAATTGGTATTGATTTGATGAATTCAAGTAACCATGCAATTCTTGATGATCAACAGAACAAGATTGGTAACCATTTTTCAAATGCCTCATCTTTGGTTACTAGCCTTGGCAGTTCAAGAGAAGCAAGTCCTGATAAAAGTGCAGCCTCTTTAGTCTTTGCTAAGCCTACAAATGTCAATGCATGTATTCCCTCTGCTCAACTGAGGCCAATTCCAGTCTCCATTTCTCACCTACCAGTCTTTGCTGCCTTGAATGATGCATGAGGCTAAGGCTGAGGCTGTTGCTTTTTTTGTTACATGTTGTAACAGGTTTTTGCATGAACAAGAAAAAGGAAAACAAATTGGTGGTGGTTGGAAAAAAGGTGAAAAAAGAAAAGAAGATGTCGGATTTTAGCTAGTATTTTTATTTATTACCTAATTTTGAATGTAAGTGGATGACTTTAGGGTACTAATGGACAGGCAAGGTGGGGGGCCAATTACCTGTCTGTAACTATGTATTGGAAACTTTTTCAAACTCAAAAAGAAAAATTTCCTTTAGACATCCATTGATTTAGATTTTGCTAGAAATGGAGGGAATTATGTTGTTAATGGAGGGTCTAATCTAATGATGAAAATTCCACTGGTAATATGAGAAATGAAAATGACCCTATATTATTATTCAATCTACTTTTTCTTCTTTTGTGCTTGATCAAGTACAAAAACTAACTCAATGTTTCTCAATAATGCAAAAAGGTATATCTTTTGACCAAATTATTATGGCATTTTCATTCTGATAATCTCAGCCATATATTACTCAGTCTGCATAACACCATCATTCTCATATCTTTTTCTTTTCTTCTCTTTGAGATAAAGGCAATAAACATTCCTTCTCATATTTCAAAAAGGGCAGGAAAGGGAGATTCTTGGATTGATTTTTTTAAGGATTTGTAGGTCATAATTAGTTAAAACTTTGTCTCATTTTTTATGAGTCATACCTTAGTTAAAAATCACTTTAGCTTTTTAAAGATCACTTATAGTTTTAGTGTTGTACCTAAAAGCAATTCCATGTCTTGATGAGTTGATGTGGCACTAATTAACCTAAAGAAGTATTTTAATAATTGCTCTTTGTTAATTATTTTTATTCACACGTGTGAATATCCCCTCTCGTGCACATACTTGAGCAAAAATTACCATTGAGAAAGTTTAAATAATGGTAAAAAAAGGTATTTGCATTCCAAGGGGATGCGCGATGCCTATTTACCTTAATTCAAGTATTAGTAACTGATTTCGGGGCTCGTACTCGTGACTAAGTCAAGCGAAAATAATTTTATCGTTGATCCAAAACTCCTTTAAAGTTCGAATAATAGTAAATTTTGCATTATTAGGCCGGACAAGGAGGAAATGATGCCGGAAAAGCAGGAATATGTACCAAATAAAGTTAAATTTTGGTTGTTCTTCCACAAAAAAGTTACCAACAAGTCTTTAATTATCATTAATGGTTTGTTAATTCATAGTAAGTTCATGTTTCACTAATATCATATGCTTCAAATTGGACAAAGTTAGATACTGCATGTTCAGTACAAAAAATGGTCCAAAAGTTAAAGTGGACCCAAATTGAAATGACAAGGTGGGTAGTGCCCTCCATAGCTGATATTGTACTGATCTTCATAATCATGATGTTATTGTTCTATCCTTATCAAAAACTTCATTAGCTGGCTATAATTTAGCATATCCTTTAAAGTAGGATATTAAGTGGGCAGAGGAACTAATATATATTAAAAAAAAATTAAGTTTTGTGCACTAATCTTATAAAATATTTTTACATAATCAGATACTTATATGTATTAATTGAGAACTTGATAAAAATAGTAAATGATCTATTATCACTGGTTAAACTATATCGATTGTATAAAAATAAAAGATATTTACATTGCCGGTGTATCTTAAATCTACGAAAGCCATAGGTAACATTAAACTACTTCAATAAGCTAATGGTAACTATAATGGTCTAAAAGATTAATTAGTCGTACTGCATTTTATATGACGGAAAGAAAATGTAAAAAATATAAAATGAAAAGAATGTATTTTTTTCAACAATTGAATGGTCAATGAATAAAAGAAGGCAATATATGCAGGAGGGAACACTCCAACATGTATAAATGATTAAATGGCTACAGTGAATATTGTAATGGTCAAAAGGATTGCAACCTTTGTGGAAAAAAATGGGAAAGTGATTATGGATACTTCTTAATTCTATAACTAAAAGCTATACATAATGTGATATATGAAGTTTGTCACCTTTTGGTTTATAGTCAAAAACAATGATTACTTAATCGGTTGTTGACAGCTATATAATAATAGTGTAAAGCAAAACCATTGTAAGACAGCACTTAATCAGGAAATTAACTATTTTTGTCCTGCAGGCAAGTTTACCCCATAATATATTACTACTAATCTTAGCAGTGTCTCACAAATCTTTCATATTTTAAGTTAATTTTATTTATTTCGCGTCAGATTTAACTTATTCTATAAATATCTTTCACTAGTGGTATTAACTTGGCCACAAATAATAAGTATTTCATTATTTGCTACTACTGAACCTCACTAGTTGATAGTGGTTTGGTCAATCATTATTTGCAAATACTAAACTTCATTATTTGAAATGTTGGTGAAATACTGGTAATTTTCTTGGGAAGTATGTTTCGTGAAATAGTATTTTTTGTTAATTTCAACTCTTTTTTCAAGTGATAAAATTACTGTCTATACATTCAACTTTCAAATATTTTTTCCAACTTCAATCTCAATTTGTTTTCACGATTTCAACCAAATATTATCCAAACGCCCGCCAATTACAGAACAAGTTATCTAAAGTATTTCGCGTTTACGCAGTGTCCGGAGAAAGACCGTATCCAAGGGGTGTGATGTCTCTCCATATCCTAATGCAAGTATTAATGATTGCTTTTATGATTTGAACCCGTGACATATTGATCATATAGAGACAACTTTACCGTTGCTCCAAGGTTCCCTTTATGATTTTTCAGTAATATTCTATTAAAATAAAAACTAACAACCAGTTAGAATCTTAAATGAAGTTGGTGTTAGTTTAACTAGTGAATAGTATAATATATGACTGTATATCCTAAATTATCCAAAACTTAGACAATAGGCCATTCCATAAACAAAAAAAAGTATGCGGCAAAACGGACCACATGCAAATTTATTGAGGACCACGTAATCGAATAAAGTGAGTGAAAATACCAGTAATAATACTTAGAATTATATCCTATATGCTCAAATATTTAAGAAGATTTTGCTTCAAAAGAAAACATAAGAAAAAACAAAGAGGAAAACGAAACCGTACATATTGCAGCTGGGAAAGAGTGGGACAATTCTACTACTCAAAGATGTTGATTCGTTTTCAAAGAGTTATAACACTAAGTAGATTTTCAGAAAAGGACTATGATATGATGAATGCAATATAATGTTCCCTGTAGAGGGACCTTGTTTCCTACTATGAAACTAGATCTGAATTTTTTTCACTTAACACGTATAGTTGAATTTTGTTGCAAAAATAAAAAATAAAAAATGGTCCCTCTTATTTGTACCACATCTCTGTGGCTAAGTCCCCATTACCACGTGAAAATGGCAGCAGAAATATGTGCCAAAAATTCTTAAATCGGATCGGTGACATTATTGTTTCTTTGCCAAACTAAGTAAGCTTTGACATAATTGGTAGGTTTACTAGATTGCTTTTTGGTGAGGTAAAAGTTAAACCCTTAGTAAGGAAAAAAGCAAATCTATGGTTCAAGTTTTTCTTTGCTTTTAACTAATTATTTCGGGGTTTTCATTAGGTTACTTCCTAACAAATCAAAAAGATCCGTTACCTTGAATAATGACTCAATTTAAAAGTTAATTCAAATCTCTTTTTTTCATATATTACTATGTCAAGATTAAAAACAAGAAACTTCGCGTACATGGTTGGACATGGCCTTTTAGTCTATTGATTAGTAAATCCCTTACATTCTCTCACATATATGCTAGCTGCAACCATAAAATACATGTCCTAATACAAGTGAGGAAGTTGAACTGTCAAAAAAAACTTTTATTGTCACAGAAAAAAGGTATAAATAAGTATAGATAAGTATGGTATAAAGCGTTACAAAATGCATGCATACACTAGTTATTCAAAAAAAAACTCCAAATATTAGTCATTTTGACAAATTAAATTTCTTGCAAAATATTTCATGTTTTTGAAAAATTAAGAAATCGTGTATTAATTAAGTGAGACAACTTTTAAGAAATGGTTTAAGTTTTAATAGGTTGTCAGTATACACTATCAGGTCACCCAAAATATATTTATAGGTAAACTTTTTTAAATTAAATAGTATAAGATTTGTAATCTAAAAAACAAAACAAGCTACTTATTACAACATTTAAAGATACCGGATGCTATTAAACATCTTCCTTAAGGGATGTACAAAACCTTAAAAACACAATAATATAAACAGGCGGTAATAATAATTAGGGTACACTTATAGGCACATGATAGAGAAGACAGTAATTCCCAGCAACTAGTAGTACTTTTGACAAAGGTTTTACTGAGGGAAATTAAGATGAGAAGATTGAGGTGGACATGGACATGGACGGACCATTAAAGAGGGAAGATAGCTAAAATTGGGGAGGTATGTCCTGTCCCCTAGAGAAGAAGCCATAAATATGGAACCCTTTATTCTCCAATTTTATCATTTATTAAAGACCAGTGTTAGATCAGCTTCTTCAATTTTTCACCAGTACGTAAGGGGAGGTCCCCCATTCCCAGCTTGCTTCCCCTCGCCGTTGCGTTAAGTGCAATAATTTGCAGTTTTGCCCAATGGACATGTTTCACTTTCATTTACATTCATTTGCTTCCTCTCCACAAAATTCTACTACTACGAGAACCCAATGAAAACCAACAAGAAAATAGCCTAATCAGTGTTTCGGGTTGATAAAGCGTTTTAACTTTTGTGTACCGGACAGTTCGGTGCATAAAGCATCACGTATTTACGCATGGCAAGGGAAAGGGTCATATCCCAAGGGGTTTGATGTAGACAACCTACACTATTGCAAGCATTAGTGATTACTTCGAGAGCTCGAACCTGTGACACAGATAAAACTTTATCATTGCTCCAAGACTCCAAGCGTTTCGCTTTTTTTGCACTAATAGTGTATAGATCATTAAACTGTCAAGTTAAGTTAACCTATAACAATAAGTAATTCTTCGTAACAAGTCTGATATATTAGTATAGCAAAAGCTTCTAAAAACATCTATTTAACAAAAAGCTTCTCTAACAAATTGGTCTAAAAACATAACCAAAAGCTACTCTAATGAATTGAAACCTAGCTCGCGTAAGAAAGTTTAAATGTTGTTATTTGTACACTACAAATATTTTCCGGAAAATCATAGATAAACGATCAAAATAAAGTTAAAATTTGTTTTCCTGAAAAAGAATTTCAAATAAAGGGCACTAGACGTGCATTCCCAATGCAAATTGTCGGAGCATGTGGGTAGATTCAAACATATGTACGTTAATGCGTGCAAAAAAGAAAAAGCAACATTTACGAATTTTGTTTGCAGGCTTATGGTAGATTAGCTCATGTATGGTAACTAAATACTAGTAGTACCATTTGATGGGTATCAATAGTCGGACTTATCTATAACACTTAACACTTATCGTACCTCATAAACTTCGACATGTGTGCATACATGGAATATAAATATATAAATAACTTGGTATCATGAAATACTAAAAATATTTAGAGGGCACCAGTTGAGCAGAAAGTGGTGCCCCATCGCGTTAAACTTCTGAATTCCTCTCTGATCACCATATTCTTTGAAATTTAGGGTGGAAATCAGAAAAAATAAAAGGTAGAATGCAAATAATTAAGTGGTATACACAATAAAGTTTGCAAAAGACAAAGAATTCTACTGCAGTAACATTCTAATGAATGCAATATTTGATAGAAATGTCGTGGTAAGAAACTTGCTGGAATAAAGAAATACTATGCCTGCAGGCTGCAGCGTTAGCTTCCGCCTTTGGCTCATCTGTATTTGACAGATTGCACAGTTATTATTTGTATAATAATCATATTAAATTATGCAATTCAAGTAGAAGTAACTCTTCTGGATTTTATGCACTATGTAGACAATATATGTAATCAAGTGATCGATGTTAGTGAGGAAAAAGAAAAACTACTCTTGTATTAGTTTAGTAACAATGAAGAATTGCTGCATTATCAAGTGATATTTAAAAGTCGACGACAATTAATTATTTACAGCATGTGTAGATTAGCAACCCATAAGATAAATGCTTAACATGTTATAACATCAATGTTGAAAGAAAAATAATTTATTCGGAATCTCAGGAAATGATCTCTACAATTCTTCATAAATAAAATAGCTAACAGTATCCTCATTTATAATAGTATGAAACTTATTTTAACTACAAACTGAAAAATTTAATTTTATATAATTGGGACTGTAAATTCCAGTTACACATTAATTACATAAACTAGTAAATATCAAAATCTAAAACATTTTTAATTTTCTACTACAGCAGTGAGTTACTTTTTCAACATATCGACACTGATATTTTGAAGATGCTTTTCATTGTAGATATACATGCAAATTAAATCATTATTTTATTTTAAAGAAAAAGTATTTCTTTCGTCGTAATTTATGTAGTCTTTTTAGTATGTTCCTAAAAAATGTCATTTAGAAATAATTTACCTTCAAAAATTTTATTTTCTCCTTAATGAGATTATTTGTGTACAAATAAATATCTCTAACTTATTTTAGATCATAAATTTCAAAATTTTCGTACCAAAACAAACGGTGCGAGAGAGGAGAGGAATTCTCGAAGGAAAATGATTGAACGAGAGAGGAGACAAATGACGTTAAGTTGGGCCGTACAACTCTGAAAAATCCGACATCCCCAAATCTAGTTGCGAATCTCTTTTTCAGTCTTTCCTTTTGTCACCACAGCCTTTTTCTGGATGACAAATTCTACTGGGCTGGGCCTGCGGTGGCCTTAAACATATAGTTAACTTATTTGGGCTGGACTCAGATACTCGATAACAGGCCTGGGCTTTAAACAGAGTTCGACAACATTTGGACCTTGCAGTCTCCAAAAAAAGGAATAGATTTGAAGGCGTACCCTATATTTGTGCCGTCTTTGAACTTGTACCCTATTTTTAAAGATTATTAATTTGATAGTCAGCTGATAAAATATCCGTAATAATATGTCAATTAAACCCCTCACAACATGCATCACGTATTGCAGAGTTTGAATCAGCTGTATATTTAGTCTCTGCATACTCCGAGCGCATCTCACGCAATTCCTTGTCGAGCTGCACCCACCAACAATTATGACGTTAGTCACCAAAGAGCATTACTAAAAGGAAGTCCAGAGTTTTTCACATTCAAATAAGAGAATTGAGCAAATTCAACATACAAAGTCAAAGTGCATGAGTTATCAGAAAATCAGCCACTACCACTACAAGCCATTGACACGCATTCAATCTGGAGTGTTAAATATTTTGTTACTTACAGGGATTATCCCAACTCGTAAAAAAAGTCTAAGCAAGGATTAAAATGCACATGATCTTTCTAGAAGTCGAAATAGAAGTTAATATAACAGGTAAGAAATTGCGAGATAACATCCCATATAAACACATGTTAGCTCTAAGCAAAGTGCAGATATGTTAGCTCATAATTACAATTATTACTATCAGAGGCGGACCCAGGATTTGAGCACGACGGGGGCACCACTGTATGCTAATCACTAGCGATAAAATTCGGCATGCAACTCTTTGAAAACTTAATGATTATGATAATTTATCATCCAAGTATTATTAAAAAAAAAGTTCTAAAGAAAAAAAAGGAACCGAATATATATATAAAGAGAGAGAGAGAGAGAGAGAGAGAGAGAGAGAGAGAGAGAGAAAGAGAAATTTCTTCGTAAAATGGGTGTTATGGGAAGAAAAGGAATAAAATTAATTAAGTTGACTATTGTGTATTAGTACTAAACTATAAATAAATTCAAAAAAAAAGATAAAAGTAAAAAATAAAGTAATTTGCTATTAAATATAAATTACATTGTATTCAAAGAACTAAAATATTAATTAAGTTGACTATTATATATTAGTACTAAATTATAATTGAATTCAAAAAAAAAGAGATAAAAGTAAAAGATAAAGCAATTTGCTATTAAATATAAATTACATTGTACTTAAAGAATAAAAATAGAAAGGAGGAGGAAAAAGTTGAATTTGGGTTTCGAACTTGCGTCACCAACAAAGTTGGGAATTTAAGTGCTCAAAGCAACCAATTCTCCCATCTGCCTCTTTGTTTCTCGAGGCACACTTAAAATATTTAAGGGGTCCCATATAAATATACACATATATATAATACTATATGCAGATTTTTTGCCGAGGCTAACGGGGTCACGTGACCCCTCAACCCTTAACGTAGGTCCGCCTCTGATTACTATTATTATTTCTGACAAGGATCCCAAAATGAAAATTATAATGCATGCTGAAGTTATTTAGTTCATTTGTTAAAATTTCAGTCTAAACATGCTCAAGTTATTTAGCTCATTTGCTAATATTTCAGACTGAACATGTTTAAGTTATTTAGTTCATTTGCTAAAATTTCAGACTAAACATGCTTAAGTTATTAGTTTATTTGCTAAAACTTTACACTAAATATGTTTAAGTTTTTTAGTTCATTTGCTAAAATTTCAGACTAAACATGCTTAAGTTTTTATCTTGTAGTATGTAATTTTCTAATGAGTTTTTGCTAATACATGCTGAAGTTATTCAGTTCATTTGCTAAAACTTTAGACAAAACATGCTGAAGTTATTTAGTTCATTCGCTAAAACTTCAGACTAAACATGCTGAAATTTTTTATTTCATTTCCTAAAACTTCAGACTAAACATGCTTAAGTTTTTCTCTTGTAGTATGTAATTTTCTAAATAGTTTTTGCTAATGCATGCTGAAGTTATTTAGTTCATTTGCTAAAATTTCATACCAAAACATGTTGAAATTTTGTAACACAGTCTACAGTTTTGTCCTGAGTTTAATCCGAAACTTCAGTCTAAACAAGCTAAAGTTTTTTAGTTTATTTGCTAAAATTTCAGCCTAAACATGCTTAAATTTTTGTCATGCAGTTTGTCAATAGTCTTTTATTAAAGAAGGGCAAAATCATCTTTTTAAAAGGCTTTTAACAAAAAAATAGGCACGGATGCAAACGGAAAAATAAAATGTGTATAAGTTAAAAAGGGGCGACCAAATAGGTCGCCCCATGCAATTTTTACAACAAAAAGGGGAAGTGCACAGTTAGCCACTAATTAGAGCTATATTTACTCTTAAGCCACTGTTTAAAATGTATTTACCCTTTGGTCAGTGCTTTAATAAATTTTTATCCGTCCGGACGAAAATACCCCTGTGCTAGACATGGTGTCCTTAACTTCATGAGTGTTGTGTAAATATTAAGGACAAAGTGTCTTGTATTTGCACCTTTTGTTGTTAAAGTTTAGGGCATCATGTCCTTAACTTCATGAGTGTTGTGGAAATATTAAGGACAAAATTATCTTAATATTTACATAATACTCATGAAGTTAAGGACATCATATCCTTAATATTTACACAGCACTCATGAAGAAGGGTAAAATCGTCTTTTCATATCAATTTTAATAGAGTAGTTGCTATTTTTGCTCAGCACTAAAAATACTGAATAAAAACTAAACACCACATTAAAAAATGATTACTCCACGCCATTTCTACCCAACAAAACTAGTTTTCGTGATCATATTAATCTTTTTTTTTTTGTTTTCTTATTCAAATTTTCGCAAAATGCATAACATGTCAAGTGAACTGCCATTATTTCTCTAACATAGTAACAGTTAAATGATACGGACCTATTTGGATTTAGGTTTTGGCTACTTTTAAAATTTTTTTAATGAAAATATTATTTGTTCATAGAATTTGACCAGTTTTTGAAAAAATAAAATAAAAAAAATTTCAAGTTCTCAAAAACTGGTTTAGGATAGTTTTTGGTTGAAATTTTTTCTTCTACTCACAAAATTTTAATTTTTTCAAATGAAATATATGTCCAAACACAATTTAAACTTTCAAAATTATTTTTCAACACAACTTAAAAAACTTATTTTGTTAAGTTTTAACCAAATTTATGCCCAAACTCTACTCTAACTACAATTCGAGCTTTAGCGTGAGGAGTTAGGATGGCATGGCCCTGACTGCTACCCAGGGGCGGATCTACTAAGGCCCGTGGGGGTGGTACGCCACCCACAAATTTTGGCCGAAACCTTAACTATATATGTATGCATATCTAGGAAATGTGATAAATATCCCTAGTGCCACACGAAGTAACGAAAGTTATTAAGGTGCCAATGGCAAATGGCTGATAAATCCTCCTTGGCAGTGAGGGATCGAACCACTGAGCCTACACTTTTTAAAACCTTTTTAGCTCATTATTTTTTTTTTTTTAATTATTGTTGACTATATCTTTCTTTGTTAATAAATCTTGACTTTTTTCCCTCTTAGTTAGTAGTATTTTATTTTTTCACCCCAACTTAAAACATCATTTCCTTTTCAAAATCCTTTCTCCCATTGGAATCCCAAACAAAAACCCGTGAACATCGTCCCAACTTCCACCCCTTCACTAGTGCCACTGTCAGTCTTCGCACCCATAAGAACCCGACAATCCACCGTATGGAGCCACCGTTGTTTCGTCTGGCAACTTCCCTTCTGCTAGCGTCGCTGCTTCGTCCATCCATCTCGACATCTTCCATCATCCTCCAGCAGCCAATTGTAAGGCTCTTTCACTCTTAGTCTCTCTTGGTTGATTTCTCTTGATTATTTCCTACAAAGTCTTCGCTAAAATTTCTACATAGAATGTGACGTATTTATAAATGTAAGTAATGATGTCATTATTGACCGTTTCAGAATATGAAAACTCGTCGAAGACAATTGTAAATGGATGATGTATATTTTTGTTAGTAGTTTTATGCTTTGCGCCAATTAGTTATAGTTATTTTTTCTTTTTGTTTGATCGATTTGTCTATATAGATAAAAAAAGATGGATAACCCGAACCAACGCCAAAGTTGATCAAATCGATTAGCTTGGCACCTGTAACCTCCACATCCTGGATCCGCCTCTCCAGTGCTACCTACATTTAAAAAAAAAAAGGAACTACGAGTTGTATCTATTCAATAGAGTTACAAAATTAATTTTTTGTAGAGTTTATATAAGTTATATATGCGTTGATGGTGTGAATAATATTGACATTATAAAATCACTTATGAAATAGCTACAAGTTAAATTTTATGCTAAACATTAATTTACAACTTGAGAAAATTTATAATTGACATGCTATATGTAAGTAAAATTACATTGCATTATTAATATATATAACTTAAATCTATTTTTTAATGTCTCTTTCTTTAAAGGGGTGAACCTCGCCAAAGCTAACATTTTTACATTGCCGATGTTACCAAAAATCCAAAATATCTGTCAAACTTTATAAAAATTATCAGGCCTAGAAAGTTGGACCATGGACTTTCGAAGTCGTTAGATTAGTAGTGTTTAATCGGCCATGCTTTCTTCGACATGGTGATTGATCCATTTCAATGCCTTTGTTATATGCATTTTACTTTACTTAGATTATTGCAAAATTTCCTTTGAGTTGATTGTGTCGATACAGAGAAATTTCTTACTCTTAGCCCGTATAGATTGGATAGAAAATATTAGTATATTTGGTGAAGGAAAAAACAAAAAAAAGAACATAAGTAGTAGTATATTTTGGTGATTTTAGCTCCTATAACATTGATGGCTTATACGTAGACTGCATATTAGACTTACGAATGAGTGAATGGATTAGGAAATGTCCAATTTGATATCAAGTAAATACACCTAGCAATAACATAGATACAATAGTATAAACTTTTTAACACTATTGACCAATGCGAACAAATATAATGCATATGCCTCTCAATCACCAAAGTTTCAACATCTTCACCCAAGAATTTGCATGCATGCCATGCAGAGAAAACACAATAATCACTACAAAATTATGCTGTTTGCTAAAATTTTCATAGCTAGTCATAGCACATTAACTCCCAAAAATAGAACAAACTCAGATATTTACAGCTTTCTTGCTGCAACGGGAGGCCTTGAACTTCGTATTATCTTCTAAACAAACTATAATTTGCATTCTTCATAATAATTTCTTTCAGTGCAAGTCTCTTCCTCGGCATTACCAAATTCAAATAATTAAGAGATTTCTGCACAAACTTCTTGATAGGGAAACTAAAGAATAATGTCTCTAAAATGATTGTCTTTTAAAAACTCCTTGTTTGTCGACGGAATTATTATTTTACATTTAAAAATTAAAAATAAAGCATCATCGTATCAGTCCACTAAACAGCAGCCTTTCTGCTTTAGCATAGTATATATATATATTTGTTTATTTCTTAAAAGGAAAAGCTTAATGATTACTCGTGTTCTGCGCATGCTTCTTCTTAGATTAATTGGTTTCTGAAATCTGTCTATTAACTAGTCTTGAACTAACCTTCTTAGGTTCTTTAGCTTTACTTCTTTCTGCATACCGACGTAGGATTCAAGTAATTACTCAGTAAATGAAAAAAGAATATGTATATGATATGAACATGCATAGTATCATCACATATAATTGAAAAAATTGAGATAAAATTTTCTTCAATTATTTTGCAAAAATGTTTGTATGAGTACTAATTTGTACTTTAGTTACATAAAGTTTAATTCTTGAAATTTTTGATAATTATCTAATTACGCATCTGCAAGTTAGAGTGTATTTGTTGACCAATCGCTTCCTCAATTTCAATTTTATTGTCACTTCTTGTTTATGGATTGACAACTCAACCAAGGAACAAAGAGTCTTAAAATTGAAAAAAAAAAATCAAAATTCCATTATATTTGTTTACCGGGAAAATCGGATATAGTTGAATTTATAAGTAGTTCTAAGGATATGTGATATAACTTGACATAAATCATACGTAGAAGTGGAAATATTTAGATTCTTGGCTATAGAAATGGGTTATAAACTATTGAACTAGAAGAGTGAGTATGCTAAGTAAAACAAGCTTAAGAGATTTATTCTTAAATGAATAGAAGTAGTCTTTTCTTACAATGTGTCCACCCCCTTATGCTTACAAGGATTCCCTCATTTATAGCAGAGGAATCTTACTTTATTTATAATAAAAATATATAGTGGAGAACGCATGATGAATTGTCTCTTCCTCGATTCCTGCCAAGATTCTCTCCCCTAGTGCGGTTGCAACGGCTCCTGTCTGCGAGCTCGATATTGGCTCGAGCTCGGTATTGGGTCGAGCCCTCAGCCTTGAGTTCGAGTTCGACATTCGGGGTGAGTGTCAATCGGTCTGTGTGCATCTCCGACAACTTTCTCTTTGCCCTGCGGTTCGATTTGGTCATGGGCTTGATAATGATACCGAGTCGATTCCTCGATCGGTCTTGGAGCTCGAGGCTTGTTTGTACTATCCTCGAAACTCGTATCGAGCTTTCACTTCGATCGCTTACCATTCGAACTCGATCAAACGTACGGAGGCCGAAATCTATTTCGACTGTATACAGATAGTCCCCTCGTTTCTCAGGAAGAATATGGTGAGAAGCGATATGATTTTCGACGGCTCGATCGGATTATACGCTGACATTTTCACTGGGCTCGACCATGATGTATGCGATAGTTGTCCCGTCGATTTAGTCTTTCAAGATATTTAATGTACGTCAGACGGTGGTCGGCCACCGCTGATACTGAACCGCCACGGTATAAACCTATAAATAGCCCTTACGTTTATCATTTACCGCTTTTACATCTTCGACCTCCCGAATTTTCTTACTCTTTCTGCCTTTATTTCGCCGCTTGCAGAGCCACCTTCATCAGCGTTTGGCACCATCAACCTTTCATCTTAGTTTGTTTTCTTTCTCTTACATCAATAGCAAAAACTTCAAAAACCGTACCTCAGAAGGAGAAAGCTTCTTCTTCACGGCCGTCCGGCGATAAGGCGCCTGTGGAGGCACCTCCCTATGAGTATGTTCCTGGACCGTGTACTCTGAAGATCGATTTTAAGGTTGAAAATCCTTCGTCGGTTCCGGGTCGATGTGAGCATGTGTCGATGTACATGTGCTCGATAACAGAGGGTCATCTCGAGGCTGTAAGGAAAGACTGCAACCGGGGGCCCGAGGTTATGTTGCAAATTTTCTCTCCCGAAGAGAGCGTCATCACTCATATAGAGGGATTTTTAAGTGTTTATACTTACCCCTTCACGTTGGGTCCCGTCAACCCAGTGATCATTGATTTTTGCAAAAGATATCAGGTCACCCTCGGTCAAATTCAGCCATCTCTATGGCGCATAGTAACCTTACTTCGCTACTTCTCTAACAAGGCCGGAGGGCTGGATTTCACCCTAAATCACCTCATACGATTGTATCGGCCTCAAATCTTTTGAGGACTAATCAGGCTTCATCGTCGAGCATCGAAAGCTTTAATGTCGAGCATCGACGAAGACAAAGATCAGGGTTGGATGGGGCATTATATTCGGGTGAGGTCCCATGACCTCATTCCGGAAAAGAAGATGTCGTTCCCCGAGGAATGAAATTTCAACCGTAAGTGATTTTCATAAGGCGGTGCTTTTCGTATATTTCTCTGATTCTATCTGATATCTTTCTCCGATATACAACTGCCCCTTGGATGCCGCAAGCGGTACCCGACCTCGAGGATTATGTTCGGAAGTTAGCCTTGAGTTCCTCTTATGCTGAACGCGCTTGGCGTGATTTGGCAAAAGGTAGATGGGAGGCCAAGAATCACGGTAAGGGTCACTTCTCGTGTTCTTCGAAATATTTTTTATGCTCCATTCGTTACCGATTTCCTTTCATGCAGGTGTAACCAATGATGCCATTTTGAGGCCTTCGAGTGGTGAGCAAGGAACCAAGTCCCGGCCCCGGAACCGGGGAAAGATAAGAAGCTAAAAGCTGTCTCTCGGTCAGAGGATCCCAAGCCCAAAACTCGAAGGGTGAGGAGGAAGGCAATCGCTCTTTCGACGGACTCGGTCCAATGATTGAGAGAAGAAGAAGAAGAAGAAGAAGAAGAAGAAGAAGAAGAAGAAGAAGAAGAAAAAGATGATGTCTCGGCTTTGGTGATCCGATCTGCTAAAGCTATCGAGGTCGCCTGACCTTCTGAGCTGATGACGGTTCCTATAACCCAAGTCTCGATCAGAGCGTCCCGAGCGATTCTCTTGGGACTATGATAGTGGGTCATTTGCCTTCTCTTCCGATCTTTTCTGAGGAGGCGTTTAAGGAAGATCGAGAATTGAAGACCCTCTGATATGGGCGGAGGCTCTAGTATAGAGGACCCTTTTCGGGATTGCTTTACTGGAGTCGATGATGCCTCCAACATTAGTGACACTTCTCTTCTCCTAGAAGAGGCCCAACGTTTTATTTCTTGGGTAATGATTTTACTGTGCTTGGTTTCTTCGTTTTTTTCTAAACTTGACTTGTGTTTTTTTCCCTACTGTACAGGTCATTAGCAGGTTTCGAGTTGACCTCAGCCAGTGTGAGGTCGAGCTTCAGAAGGTTTCGGGGGAGAGAGATGCTCTCCGGCTTCTTTGCAGCCAAAAGGACGAGGCTATAAAGGACCTCCAAGCAGATTTGGCTAAGGCTCGTAAAGAAGAGGCCGAACTAGATAAGTAGGTGAGCCTCGTTCTGTTAGAGTATGGGTTTGACCCAACTGTGGAAGCTAACCCTTCGTTATCTCAGCTGGAGCAAAAGGTCAAAAAGATCGGGTTGCTTCGGGGAGAAGTTGATCAAATCAAGGCCGAATATGACCAGTGGAAGGAGACTATCGACCGCCTAGCTGTAGAAAAAGAAACCATCTTGGCCAAATTATTATCGGTCGATGTTCAGCTTCGAAGCGTCAAGCAAAAGGGTTCGGCTCAGGCCAAGAGGATCGAGGAGCTTGAAACACGGATTGCTGAGGCCAAGGCGGAGGTTGAGTTGTCGAAGGTCATGGCGGACAAGTCCATTGTCGTGTATCGAGCCGATGCTGAGGCTTCTCAAATGGCGGCAAGAGAGGTAGCGGATACCGCCGACACTCGAGCACATTGGATTGCCGAACTTGCTAAGTGTCGGTCTCCGAGGGAGACCCTCGAGGCGATATATGCTCGAGGTTTCAACCTTGCTGAAGAGATAAAAAGGGCTAAAGAACTCGAAGCTGAAGCTGAAGCCTTGGCTTCTGATGGCGATGATGACAATGATGATGATGGTAGCAAGAGCGGGTCTGAAGTTGGGGGGAGCCCGGCGGAGAAGAGACTGCTCTCGTTGATAACCCAGAAGCTTAGCCCTTAGCTTCTTCTATGTCGTATTTATTTATGTAAACCATCCTTGTATATCTATACAAATATCTTTTTCTTTTACTGACTTGCTTCGTGAAGATTTCATTCATGCCTTGCGGATGTTTTCATTAGGATTTAGGTGATTTCATCAACTTCGGCCTTAGTAGCCTTTATGGCCGAGTGAGTGTTCGCTTGGGCTCATAATAAAAGTAGCCCACAGGCTTAGTGGTCGAGTGGGTGCTTGCCTGAACTCGAAAAAGTAGCCCTCAGGCTTAGTAGTCGAGTGAACATTCGAACTCAAAGTAAGATAGCCCTTAGGCTTTGATAATTGAGTGAGTGATTGTTTGGACTCAAAGTAAAATAACCCTTAGGTTTTAATAATTGAGTGAGTGATTGCTCGAACTCGAAGTAAGATAGCCTTTAGGTTTTAATAATTGAGTGAGTGATTATTTCGAACTCGAACTCAGAATATCTTAGCCCGTAGGCTTTTTATGACTGAGTGACTGATTGCTCGAACTCGAAGTAAGATAGCCTTTAGGTTTTAATAATTGAGTGAGTGATTGTTTCAAACTCGAACTCAGAATATCTTAGCCCGTAGGCTTTTTATGACCGAGTGAGTGATTGCTCGAACTCAAAGTAAGATAGCCCTCAGGCTTTAATAATTAAGTGAGTGATTGTTTCAAACTCAAACTCAGAATATCTTAGCCTGTAGGCTTTTTATGACCGAGTGAGTGATTGCTCGAACTCGAAGTAAGATAACCTTTAGGTTTTAATAATTGAGTGAGTGATTGTTTCGAACACGAACTTAGAATATCTTAGCCCGTAGATCTTTTATGACCGAGTGAGTGATTGCTCGAATTCGAAGTAAGATATCCCTCAAGCTTTAATAATTGAGTGAGTGATTGTTTCGAACTCGAACTCAGAATATCTTAGCCCGTATGCTTCTTATGACCGAGTGAGTGATTGCTCGAACTCGAAGTAAGATAGCCCTCAGGCTTTAATAATTGAGTGAGTGATTGTTTTGAACTCGAACTCATAATATCTTAGCCCGTAGGCTTTTTATGACCGAGTGAGAGATTGCTCGAACTCAAAGTAAGATAGCCCTTAGGCTTTAATAATTGAGTGATTGATTGTTTCGAACTCGAACTCAGAATATCTTAGCCCGTAGGCTTTTTATGATCGCTTGTATCAAAAATCCCTTTGATGGTGGTTGGCCTTTAAGCCTGTTTGAATCATGAAGCAGGAAAATCTTTTCAAAGTGTGAGATATTTGAAAAAGAAGTTCTCATTTATAAGTCATTACACATGTGTTTGTATCTTGTGCCAGAGTTCGAGCAAAACTACGTGGGCATGGTTCGTTTTGACCATTTGGCCCTTACACTTTTCTCTATAGAGACCCTGTTTGTCATGAATTTGATATGGAGCAACTTTCTTGTGCCAAACGTGATTTGATATGGAGCAACTTTCTTGTGCCGAACTTGATTTATTTGCTTGGCAGCCCCCTAACATTTGAGGTTGATTATGAAGGATTCTCGGATACTATTCATTTGTCCTCGAGTAGCACATAGTTGTTGTCTCGTTAAAAAACTTGCCGGAAAAACCCATTTGGGATAAAAGCCGAACTTAAGGGAAAAAGAGTACAACGCGATCTTTGAAACCAGAGGTCTTGATGTTTTTCGTCGAATTCCTATAATGAGTTGATGTCGAATATACGTATATAGACGATAGAGGAGAAAATCATACCTTAACAGTAATATCGTTTGAGAACCGATATGTTCCAATTGTTTGGTAATGGTTTTCCATCCATTGCTCCAAGTTTATAAGACCCTTTTCCCGACTATATCAAGGACTTGATAGGGTCCTTCCCAATTTGGGCCGAGCTTCCCTTTATTAGGATCTCGAGTGTTGACGGTGACCTTCCTTAGGACCAAGTCCCCGGCCTTGAAATGACAAAGGTTGGTTCTTCTGTTGCAGTACCTTTCGATTCGTTATTTTTGTGTAGCCATTCGAACCAGTGCCGCCTCTCGTTTTTCATCTAATAATTCGAGGCTAGTATTCATTGTCTCGTAGTTCGATTCTTCCGATGTATGTTGGAACCTTGCGCTTGGTTCCCCGACTTCGACCGAAATTAGAGCTTCAGACCCATACACTAGGGAAAATGGGGTTGCTCCTGTACTGGATTTAGATATTGTCCAATATGCCCAAAGGACTTCGGGAAAAATTTCTCTCCACTTTCTTTTAGCTTCGTTCAATCTTTTCTTTATGTTTTGGATGATAATCTTGTTCATTGATTCGGCCTGTCCGTTCTCGCTAGGATGATATGGTGAAGATAGTATTCTTTTTATTTTATGGTCTTTGAGGAATTTTGTCACTTTACCGCTGATAAACTGTCTACCATTGTCGCATGTTATTTCTGCTGGTATCCCAAATCGACACACGATGTGATCCCAGATGAAATCTATAACCTCTTTTTCCCTTACCTTTTCGAACGTTTGTGCTTCAACCTATTTAGAGAAATAGTCAGTCATAAACAAAATGAATTTAGCTTTACCTGGGGCTGATGGTAGAGGTCCGACGATATCCATTTCCCATTTCATGAATGGCCATGGAGAAATGACCGAATGAAGCTGCTCTACGGGTTGATGGATCATCGGTGCAAACCTTTGACATTTATCATATTTTCAAACGAACTCCTTAGTGTCCTTTTCCATGCTATCCCAGTAGTACCCTTCTCTGATGATTTTGCGAATTAATGGTTCGGCGCCAGAGTGGTTTCCACAAGTGCCTTCATGGACCTCTCGTAAAACATAATCGGTATCTCCTGGTCCCAAACATACCGCCAGTGGTCCGTCGAACGTCCTTCTATATAATGTTCCATCTTCAACCAGCGTGAATCGAGCAGCCTTGGTTCGTAGAACCCTCGATTCTTTAGGGTTCGATGGGAGTATTCCATTCTTTAAATATTCAATATACTTATTCCTCCAATCCCAGGTTAAGCTCGTGGAATTTATTTCGGCATGTCCATCCTCGATTACAGATCTCGAGAGTTGAACGACAGTCCCCGAGTTAATCTTATCTTCCTTGACCGACGACCCCAAATTTGCGAGTGCGTCGGCCTCACAGTTTTGTTCTCGAGGCACATGTTGTAGGGTCCATTCTTTGAAACGGTGTAGAGTTACCTGTAATTTGTCTAAATACCTTTGCATCCTATATTCTCGAACCTCGAAAGTTTTGTTTACTTGGTTCACCACTAGTAAAGAGTCACATTTGGCTTCAATGACTTCTGCTCCCGGGTTTTTACCTAGCTCGAGACCTGTAATCATGGCCTCGTACTCGGCCTCATTGTTAGTTAATCTTGTGGTTTTGATGGATTGTCTAATAATGCCACCTATGGGAGGTTTCAGTACGATGACAAGCCCGGACCCCTTCACATTTGAAGCACCATCTGTATAGAGGGTCCAAACCTCCGACGACGTACCTGATTTTAACAAGAGTTCCTTTTCAACTTCGGGTACGAGGGTTGGCGTGAAATCGGCCATGAAGTCCGCTAAAATTTGGGATTTGATGGTCGTACGTGGTTGATATTCGATATCGTACCCACTGAGTTCGACGGCCCATTTGGCCAATCGACCCGATAGTTCGGGCTTGTAAAAAATATTGTGAAGTGGGTAAGTGGTCAAAACGCATATGGGGTGACATTGAAAGTATGGTTTTAACTTTCTAGAGGCGCTTATTAGTACAAGTGCTAATTTCTCTAAGTGAGGGTATCTAGCCTCTGCTTCCCCTAAGGTCCGACTTACATAATAAACAGGAAATTGTGTACCTTGCTCTTCTCGAATTAGGACGCCGCTTAGCGCGATTTTCGATACCGCCAAGTATAAGTACAGCTTCTCATCTATCCTCGGAGTGAGAAGTAGTGGTGGACTCGATAGGTACCGCTTCAATTGTTCTAGTGCATGTTGGCATTCCGGGGTCCAGGCGAAATCGTTCTTTATTTTGAGTAGAGAGAAGAATTTGTGGCTTCGATCTGATGACCTCGAAATGAATCGGCCTAAGACAGCTATCCGCCTAGTCAGCCTTTGCACTGCTTTCATGCTATCCACGACGGTGACTTCTTCGATGGCCTTAATTTTGTCGGGGTTGATCTCGATTCCCCGATTCGATACCATGAAACCAAGGACCTTGCCTGATCCAACCCCGAAAGCACATTTCTCGGGGTTGAGATTCATGTTGTATTTCCTTAAGATCTTGAACGTTTCCTGCAAATGAGTCAAATGGTCCTCTGCATGCAGGGACATAACTAGCATGTCATCAATGTAAACTTCCATAGACTTACCTATTTGTTCTTCGAACATTTTATTCACTAGGCGTTGGTAAGTAGCTCCTGCGTTTTTTAGCCCGAATGGCATTACATTATAGCAATAGGTTCCATACTTGGTGATAAATGAAGTCTTTTCTTGGTCCTCCGGGTTCATTCGAATTTGATTGTATCCGGAGTAGGCGTCGAGAAAAGTAAGGATCTCGTGGCCAACTGTGGCATCGATCATGCGATCGATGCTAGGCAGTGGAAAAGAATCTTTGGGGCATGCTTTGTTTAGATCTTTATAATCTACGCACATTCTAAGTTTGTTCCCCCTTTTAGGGACTACAACTACATTGGCTAATCACTCGGGATATTTTACTTCACGAATTGACCCTATTTTGAGAAGTTTAGTTACCTCATCCTTTACAAATGCGTGTTTTACCTCGGACTGAGGTCTTCTTTTTTGCGTCACCAGCTTGAACCTAGGGTCCAAGCTCAGCTGGTGCGTTGTTATTGACGGTGGGATCCCTTTCATGTCTAAATGGGACCAAGCAAAATAGTCTATGTTATCGATAAGAAATTGAATGAGTTTTTTCCTTAGTTCGGGGGTCAATCCCATTCCCAAGTATACCTTTCTCTAGGGCAGATATTCGATTAATATAACCTGCTCCAGTTCTTCGATCGTAGATTTGGTGGCGTCAGAGTCGTCGGGGATGATGAAAGCCCGAGGTGTCAGAAACTCTTTCTCGTCATCCTCTATTTCCTGTTCCACCGGTTTGGTCGAGACTGGTGGCTGTAATTGCTATTTGGTTTCTCGTCTATCTTTAGTGCTCGATATTTTCGAGACCGATAGCGTCGGTATCGGTGTTACCTCATCGACCGCAAACATTTCCTTCGCAGCATGTTGCTCCCCGTATATTGTTTTCATGTCGTCCGACGTAGGAAATTTCATCACTTAGTGGGGGGTCGAAGGCACTGCCTTCATATTGTGGATCCAAGGTCTTCCGAGTAGGGCATTGTACCTCATATCCCCTTTGATTATGTGGAATTTGGTATTTTGGATGGTTCCATCTACATTCACTGGTAGAGTAATCTCCCCTTTAGTCGTTTCACTGGCCATATTGAAACTGTTCAAGACCCGAGCTGCGGGCATGACTTGATTCTGCAAACCGAGCTGCTCCACTACCCAAGATCGGATGATATTCGCAGAGCTACCTAGATCCACTAAAACACGCTTAACTTGAGCTTTATTTAATAGGATAGAAATTACCAAAGCGTCATTGTGAGGTTGAGAGATGCCCCCAGCTTCTTCGATTCTGAATGATAAAGTGTCCTCGGGTACATAACCTCGAGTTCGTTTTTCCCCTGTAGCCGGTATCATGCCGTACTTGAGAACGGGTCCCTGTGGAGTATCGACCCCACCGATGATCATATGAATGATATGTAGAGGTTCCTCTTGTTCATCATTTTTGTTGGCGTCCCTTTCTCTGAAGTGATTCTTGGCTCGGTCACTGAGGAACTCTCGAAGGTGGCCCTCATCGAATAGGCGGGCTACTTCTTCTCTTAATTGTCTGCAATCCTCGGTCCTGTGGCCATGCGTGCCATGATACTTGCACATCGAATTTGGGTTTCTTTGGGAAGGGTCGGTTTGCATGGGTCTGGGCCACCTAGTATCTTTGATTCTTCCGATCGCTGATGCAATGCCCAATGCGTCGACGCTGAAATTGTACTCCGATAGCCGAGGTGCCTCTATAGGATCGATATATTTATCGAAACCACTCTTGCTCATAAGCCCCCGATAATTTTGTCCTCGATCACTCCTTCGATTGTTTCGAGCGGAATTGCATGCTGAGCCGTTGTTCATTCGATCTGCGACGTATGATTGATATCGGTCTCTTTTCGACCTTCGTTCTCTGTCGATATCCCTCTGGTTTTTAATAGCTGCCCTGTTCTGGTGCATGGATCCGGAAGAAGTTCTCAACTGGTCGTCTTCGACCCTGATTTTTGACTGATATCGGTTGTGTACATCCGCCCAAGTTATTGCTGGATACTCGATCAAATTTTGCTTCAGCCGACATAATGCTATTGAACTTTGCTCATTCAACCCTTGGGTGAAAGCTTGGACGGCCCAGTCGTCTGTGACCAGTGGCAATTCCATGCGTTCCATTTGAAATCGGGACACGAACTCCCATTCCATTTGAAATCGGGACACGTTCCATTTCATTACCGCTTTGCTTTACTTTGAAGAGGTCCGATTTCCTTGTTGCAACCTTTATGGCACCAGCATGTGCCTTTACAAACGAATTCGCTAACATGGCAAAAGAATCGATGGAATTTGGGGGAAAATTATGATACCAAATCATCACTCCCTTCGAAAGGGTCTCTCCGAATTTTTTCAATAACACGGATTCGATCTCGTCGTCTCCCAAATGGTTACCCTTGATGGCACACGTGTAAGAGGTGACGTGTTCGTTGGGATCGGTCGTACCGTTATATTTGAAAATTTTGGGCATAGGGAATTTTTTGGGGATTGGTTTTGGGGCTGCACTCGAGGGAAAAAGGCTTTTGGATGAATTTCTTCGAATCCAGCCCTTTTATCATTGGTGGAGCTCCCGGGATCTGACCGACCCTGGAATTATATGTTTCTACTTTTTTATCATTGGTTTCGACTCATTTTGTGAGTTTCTCGAGCAATCTAGTAATTTCGGGAGTAGTCCCCGATTCTTGCTCGTTTGACTTCACTATGGCTGGCTCCGTTCTGTGGGTGATTTCCCGAAGCGAATTGGGCTCCGGCCTGCTTTGTACCTGAGTTTGGCTCTACAATTGAGCTATCGCTATTTGTTGGGCTTGTAACATCTCGAAGATCATCCGTAAGCTGACTCCGATCTCCTTCACGTTATGGGTGTCTCGAGCTACGGATCGAGTACCCCCTGAATGCTTTTTTCCGGTTCGGAACGTTGATTCGGCTCAAGAGCCACTTGTGAATTGACATCTAGTGGTACTTCAACTCGGATTTTAGGTACTTCGACTCGAGCTTCAGTGACATCGTTAAGTGGCCTTCCGGCCCTGGGTATCAAGTTGTTAGTTTCATCCTGAAGGCCGGCTTCGTGGTCGATAGGTAAAACCATAAATCGAGGGTTTGCCATTGCTGATTCGGAGTTGTAAACTGGTGCATATTGTGGATTTGTATCAAACAACCATTGTTATCCTTAGCCCCACGTGGGCGCCAAACTGTTTACCGGGAAAATCGGATATAGTTAAAGTTATAAGTAGTTCTAAGGATATGTGATATAGCTTGACATAAATCGTACATAGAAGTGAAAATATTTAGATTCTTGGCTATAGAAATGTGTTATAAACTATTGAACTAGAAGAGTGAGTATGCTAAGTAAAACAAGCTTAAGAGATTTATTCTTAAATGAATAGAAGTAGTCTTTTCTTACAATGTGTCCACCCCCTTGTGCTTACAAGGATTCCCCCATTTATAGTAGAGGGATATTACTTTATTTATAATAAAAATATATAGTCGGGGCGGGGGGACGGAAAAAGAAACGGCTCCGAAGAAAAAAATTGCTTTCTAACTCTCTATGAGGAGTGGAGAACCTATGATGAATTGTCTCTTCCTCGATTCCTGCCAAGATTCTCTCTTCTAGTACGGTTGCAACGGCTCCTGTCTGCGAGTTTGATACTGGCTCGAGCTAGATACTGGGTCAAGCGCTCGGCCTTGAGTTCGACTTCAACATTCGGGGTGAGTGTTAATCGGTCTGTGCATCTCCGACAACCTTCTCTTTGCCTTGCGGTTCGATTTGGTCATGGGCTTGATAATGATACCGAGCCGATTCCTCGATCGGTCTTGGAGCTCGAGGCTTGTTTGTACTATCCTCGGAACTCGTATCGAGCTCTCACTTCGATCGCTTATCATTCGAACTCGATCAAACGTACGGAGGCCGAAATCTATTTCGACCGTATACAATATTTAATTAGATTAAAAGGAGCTTAAAGACAACCAAGTATCATTGGAAACAACAATAACAACAATACCATCATATCCAATGTGATCCCATAAGTAAGGTCTGAAAAGGGTAAATATATATATAGAACTTACCCTGCCTTATCTAAAGTAGATAGGCTATTTCTAATAAATCATGGACTCAAGCATTACAAAGTCATACTTTATAGGAATATAGGAAGAAAAAAATGTTATAATTTGTATCATACGCTAAAACTTTATATAGTATAGGGAGTAACAGTAGTATGCTCTAGCTTAGTGGTGGCAAAATGGATTAAAAAACAGTTATTCATCCATAATATCCATTAAAATGGGTTGGATAATGAATTTTTTAAAAAACGGGTCAAATATGGATAAGAACCATATTATCCACTTAGAAAATGAATAACCAATAGACGACTAATGAGTTTAACTTTTACATTTGTAAAGCCTCAAATTGGGGGTTTCTCAAGTTTGGGAGAATAGAAATTCTTCCAAAAATGATCATACTCAAGAAGCCATGGATAATATGAATATCCACATTATCTACCGGTTTATCCATTATTTATCCGTATTAAATATGGATAGGATCGGATAATTTATCCGTTTTTACATTACCCGTTTTCGACATGAATCATATCCGACCCGACCGGTCCGTTTTCCACCCCTAATCTAGCTTTCATGTTAGTTTAATCCATTTTACGAAACTTGGTTAAGATAAAGGGAATAGTTTTTTAATTAATTGTTCTACAGATTAATCTGAATCTGAGTTTTTTAACTTTTCATAACCAGTAGTGATGACAAAGCTACTTGGAGAGTATATAATAGTGTTAAAGTAGAAAAAAGGATTAGCGTATGGCCTAAAGCGAAGCATGAACTGAATTTCTTAATCTGGCATTTGATGATGTTTAAAGTTAAAGAATCTGATTAGGCAAATACTCTTTAGGAGATTCTTCTCTTTTGAGGTATAAAACCCATCATTGCTAGTTGGGCAGGACCACAAACTCAAAATAAAACGGCCCACTAAAAGCCCATAATAAGCCGCATGCGTGATCTCTGGTTTGTCTATTACATTTTCGAGTTTTTACATGGTTTAATTATGATATCTTAATCACTAAACTGTTTTTAATGAATATTGTTTAGTTAATTATGGTAACTGAGGCTTTCATAATTACACTAAAGAATTTTGGAAACAAGCCGTGCAACTTTTCCAGTACAGATTACTTATTACTAATGCACAATGCACTCGTAAATATACATTCACACATTTCATTTGTGCTAATTGATCATTTTTTACATTGACAAATTGGATTTGAAGGAAACATATTTTATTATAAAGCTTTGAAAGATCTCTACAATTCTTCACTCTTCTCCGCAATTGAAAATAATTAGCAATATCCCCATTTTATAATATTAGAAAACCTACTTTAGCTTAAAACATGAAAACATATATTCCTATATAATTTTGACTACAAATCTTAAATAAGCTTGCATATATTAAATCCTATATGATTTTAATTTCATACAACAACAACATACCCAGTATTATCCCATACCGTGGGGTTTGAGGAGAGTAGTGTGTACGCAGACCGTACCCCTACCTTGTGAGGATTTTCCAATAGACCATCGACTCAGAAAAGTATAAGCACCACATTAATGAAAACAAAGACAAGAAGGGACATACTACAAATTTGAATTAATTTTCCAATAAGATTAGAGTGGACAATGGCTTCTCATTAGGTTAGTGTTATTTTGGTCATGATTTTGGTTTTAAGTTTATGTTTTGACTAGTTTGCTTGCTACTTTTCCAATTGTGAACAACTATATAATTGCAAGGCTCAAACTCCGGATTCTTTTCCTTCAAAAGTTACTGTTAGTTGTTACTATACTTTCGTCAGTTTTATCTTTACCCTCTAAAAGGGAAGTTGGATAAAAGGAAAGTAAAAACTGCAAGTGGAGATCCATTAAGAAGAAAAACAGAAAAACTCGGATGTGTCTATATTTGCATAATTTGCATAGTCAGTATCACCAAAAATAGCATGTACTAGTAAGTACTACATTGTATAAAGATATATATTATATACAGTAATACAGACTTGACGTCCACCATCAAAACAAAAATCTAATTATTGAATCTTGGTAGGCGTTTGGACATAAGAAATGTGAAATTTGGAAAATATAGTTTTTAAAGTTAAGCTGAAAAAAAATATTTACAAATTAAAATTATTTTTGGACATGCATTCACTTGAAAAAGATTTTAAGAATTTTCTCATGAATATTAAATCTCAAAGATTTAAAGTAATACAATTTCATGAGTGAGCTAAGCTAGAAATCATATTAATAGTACCGGATATCTCCATTGTTAAGTCAATATATATTTATTTAGAACTGAAATTAGAACTTTCATTTATAGCCCACAAACTCCATTTCAAACTTTGAAGTTTTACATTTCTTAATTTTTGGTTTGCATAAAACTTTATCTATATATTTTTTTAAGTTTCAACAAGAAATGAACGAAAATTGCAAGTATATCTCGTATACTAGCCCCTAAATCCTAATCCATCCCTCGGGTTGCTGGGAATACCCCATTCAGCTGTAATGAGAGCAATGATTTGATGTGAGTGCCCACACTGTTAGGTTTGGTGTGCCATCTCAATCATCTCTTATTTATCTTATCATCATATTTGTCCTTGAAACATTTGAAGCATAAGTTTTCCAAAATTTGTAAATTAAGATACTTGTAATAATTTGTGCATATTGTACAGCATTTTTCCTTCTAGAAATTTCAGAAGACTTTTACCTTTGAATTTTTGTTTTCTGTGACACTACTATTATTTGGAAATTCAATTTATTTTTGTTTACTAGATTATTTTTTAAAACATTTGAAAAGTATGCTTAACTATAAGAAATTGTGAATTATAATTTCGTATATATTTAAATTTTACTTAAACTTTTCATGGATACTAGTATGTCCAAATTCACATAAGAATAAAAACAAATTCTACAACATAGTGCAAATATATTTAGATCCTTTTAAAATTTTTAAAAAGATTGGCAAGTAATATTTTTAACTAGTTTTTTTGCCTAAATAATGGAGTTGCTAAAATCTTTTTTTTTTTTTTTAATTTTATTTATTTATTTATTTATTTTGCATCAGGCAATTTACTAATATACATGTAACAACCTATTTGGTAAATACAATAATTTGAACAAACACAAGTTTCTCAACAAAATATATATAATTGGAAAACATGGGTATGAATTAGCAAACCAGAGACTTATAGTACCACAGTAATAATATGTACCCCTTGAAAGTCCACGCCAAATTCAGATAATCCTAGATGATAGATCTAGTAATTCAACTATCCACATGCATTACATTTTGAATTATTAGTACCTATCACGTTATAATAAATCGTCGATGTAGAACTAGATAATTTCCGTGACGCAATTAAAAGCTTTCTTGACTAATATGTGGAATTTTGTAAAAGTTTGCTGATTCTTATTATGATCCACGTAATATTATGAAAATAAAGTATAATCATGTATTAATTCTTTAAAATCTTATAACTGTATCACAAGTACAAGATCAGAAGCTTATTACCTAAAGCTAGAGACACTAAAGAATTATCCCTGTAGATAATAGAGCTAATTAATCTTATTGTGTAGTAGCTTCCTTTTCTGGATGTTGATAAACCTGGATTATCGTGTGCTATCATTATCATTTGCTCCTTATAAGCATTAATTTAACTTTGGACTAGTATATATATAAATTGATCGTTCTGATGTGTTAAAAATTTATCTATAAAAGAAACATTTTACGTAATTATTGACTTTATATAAATATCGGATGTAAAAGAAAAATTCCAAAAGGATCTGTACTCATGAATCAATAACAATAACAACAACATACTCAGTATATTCTCATTGAAAGAGTTTGGGGATAATATTGTGTACGCAGACCTTAGCCCTACCTTATAGAGATAGTGATGTTGCTTCCAATAAAGAAACAATAGTGAAGAAGCGGTGAAAATAGTAAAGACAAGATAAGTAACAACAACAAAATAATAAAGCAATAAAATAACCGAAGCATAAGAATCCACAAATAAAATTTTTGAATCAATAATCAAATATAGGTCCAAAAATGGATCAAGAATTGGAAAGGGGAGCTAATAAGGCGTTAATTTAGGAAAAAGCTAGAATTTCCAGCTAATAAGAGAGTATTGACCGGACAACATGGTTTGACCGAAGTTTAAGGTTGGGACATTAGGTACAGTGTCTCTAAATGAAAAAAATATAGAGAGTATAAAGACGGGCAGCCCTACAGCTGGAAACAGTACTAGGACAATGAGGTAAAATTATGGGGGATTAGATTCCCTAATTCCTTATGTTCTGAGGACCCCAAAGGGCCAAAGTGAAGAAATTAATTCTTAAAAATAATTAATTTTATTTTAGAAAAGAAAAAAGATAGGACTGACACATCAATTAACAAACAAATGGAAACCAGAGAGTTATATTCAGTACTAGTTTGTCAACAGCACCACTATCTTTTCAATTTGTACAATCTTAAACCTCACACTTTACTCTCTACCCCTCAATCAAAGCAAGCATCTTTTCCACACGGCTTGGGCCCCCAATTGCCCCTTTTCCATTTTATTAAAATTCTTATAAACTCAATATTGTACTATTGAGAAGCAGAAATTCCAACTCTATTCTATTTTTATAATACTATTCTTATTAGTATTCATAGAGTCAGAAGTTTTTGATATTAAGAATCTAAAGAAATTTGAGTTAATTATGTAAAATATTATTTTACAAAATTAAGTAATCACTCCAAATTCATGTTGAGATTAGGTTCCTATTTGGCCATAGATTTTGACAACTTTTTTTCAAAATTTTTTGAGGTCATAGATTATGATCAGTTTTTGAAAAAAAAAATTGAATTTTTTTTTTCAAGTTTCCAAAAGCTAGTTTAGCGTAGTTTTTGGGTGAAATTTTTTCTTCCACTCACAAAAATTCAAATTATTTTTCAAATAAAATACATGTCCAAGCACAATTTAAACTTCCAAAAATTATTTTTCAAAACACCTTCAAAAACTATTTTTTTAAGTTTCAACCAACTCCATATCCAAATGCTAGCTAGATAATTGATTCTTATACTTCGAATCTGTTTTTTTTTTTTTGGAATAAAGGGACTTAGTTAAAGAAACTATAGTATTTGTTTCATATTATTGGACATGAAGATTGTAAGTTAAATTGAGTGTGCATCAAATGCTAATGGTAAAGTAGAAAAGTGTACTGCTTGTTAGTTTGCCCTATCTTCCAGTTTTAGAGATAATTTAATTTTAAATTTTTATTTTACATATAATAAGATAATTTATAACTATACAAATATTTATAATTATTTTAAATCATAAGTTTTTAAAAAATAAATTCTTAAATTTCATGTCTAATCAAATGGTACCACGTAAATTAGAATTAGTAAACAATATGATTACTGCCTCAACCCTCTATCTAAATTTTCTAGTTGGGAATATCACATCCTATCTCCATATTTGTACAAGCATCAAGCAAGAGTGCAGGCTAGTACAGTAGTAAGTAAATAGTATCATCAATCAAATTTGAGATGTGATTTGGTGGGCCATGACATGCATATATAGCACACAACAGTAGAAATGAACAGTACAACTCATGAATTTTAATGGACCACAGAACAACAAGAAGATGAGTTCTAAGTAGAAAGAATTGTTAGGTTAGTTGGCACTGAGAAAAAATGAGTGTGTAACAGCAAAGAGAACACAGTTGGCAAAATGTGTCAGTTAAAAATTAGAAAAAAAGAAAAAGTTATACTATCAAGCTTGGCCTTCAAGAGAAGAACAATAACCTCTCCAATCTAATGTAAGTATGTGAAATCATTTATTAATTGAAATTAAAAAAAGTACTAGCATAATGTATAGGAATGAGTGTATGTAGGAGTAATATTTTAAAAGGAAAGGAAATTACAAGGAGTAAAGTATGGGGAAAAAGGGAAGGATTAGGTTCTGTAATAATTTAAGCAACCATTTCTGTAAGAGCAGTTGGCAGTAGTTAGTATGTCTTTTAAAATCATACATGTCACCATTTTGCTTGGGCTGGTAAAACACCTTTCACTCCCTCTCTTTCTTCCTTTTTTATTTTTATATATAACTATCTTCTTGTTATCATTTTCTCTTTCTCTATAATTGTTGTATTTGATCTATAAAGTTTGCTGCTTTCTTTGCTGCTTCTGTAGAATTTAAGTGCTGTAAAAGGGGGTACTATCATAAACCCAATTCAGGTTACTGTATGCTATATAATTGGGGTTAGAATTTAGTGCTTTTTATTGTCATTTTTAGCTTACATATTTCAGAATATTTGAAAAGTCTCGTTGAGTCTATTCTTTTTCTTGATACTTGTGGGGCTTTGTCTTTGATTCTAAGCTTCAGCTAAGACAATTGGTATATTTCCCTAACAAGAACCTTACTTTCTTTGACACCCCATTCTCTTCCCCCATATTGAATTTGCTGGAAGTTAAAAAGCACAGTTAAGATTAATGTGAAGCTTGTAACTTTCTCTCTGCTGTTTTTAACAAGTAAACAAAAGGAATCTGCTTTCTTTTCACTAGCTGTTATTTCACCAATGCTTTTCACTACGTTCATTGTCTACTTTATGCTCTGAAAGTTTCATACTTTCTTGTCTCTGGTAATTACTTTTTCCTTCATTAGACTAGGCTTGATCCTAGTGTTCTTGAAATAAGAGGGGGTTAAAGATTTTATGCCTGCTACTTTGGATTTTTGTTTTCTTTTTTACCTTTGTGTGTGTCTGTAGGATTTGAGAGATTTCTTTTGCTTTAACCTCTTTCTTCTCATCAGTCCTATAAAGCTGCCAAGGTTATTTTGTTCCTTGTTGAGTCCTGCAAGATATTACTACCAGCTCTTTTTGGTCAAACCCCACTTTACCTTTTTATTTTTTTTTTTTTTTTAAACACACTGTTCTTTCCTTTCTGTCAAATAGCAATCAACTCTTGGCTTGGTTAAAAACATTGCATTGGTGTTGCCTTTTTGAAGGTGCACACGGACTGAGTCCCAATAAAATTTGTAGATCTTTCAATTCTTGAAAATGGGTAGTAAGGATAATGGTGATATGAGGCTACAACATAGAAATGGTGGTGATACTTCCTTTAATTGCCCTTCTTCAATGCCCATTGTTGACCCTTTTAGTGGTTCTGGTTGGGATCCACTTCTGTCATTGAATCAAAAGGAGAGTTTTAAAGGATCTTCAGTTGTTGGTCACAATGAGTTTGCCAATTTGCCTTACCAATCATCTCACTTTAGTCACTATCCATCTGATCCAAATCTTGTTGACATGGTCCCCAAGTTTCCAGCTTTTGGAAATGAAAGTTTCTCAGAATTAGTCAATATTTTTCCATTACAAGAACAGCTTAGAGGGGAAAGTTGTTATCCTAACTATGTCAAGAACAGAGGAATTCCTACTGAAGGAACTTTCTCAAAAGGTCCACTTTCCCAAGAAGAGTGCCAAATTTCAGGTGAAGGTGCTGTGGAGGCTTCACCTAATGGGAAGAGGAAAATATCAGGAAACCATTCTCTATCCAATGTCGGCAAGGTATTGTGTCATCTTTTTAAGTCTTCCCAATTATCAGTATATATGCTAGCAGATGTATAGATGTAGCTTTAGAACAATGGCTTCAATTGAATCCAATATATGTGGGGGAAAAAACAGTAAAATTCAACAAAGTCTAATTTCTGAACTCATAATTTCAGTTTTTAAAAGTACAATGAGTTTATGCCAAGAACTAATAGTGGAGCCAGGATTTTCACTAAGGGTGTCAAAAATTTAAAGAAGTAAATACACAAAGAAGTGAAGGGGATTCAATACATAGTATATATTCATAAAAAATAATTTTTAGTCATCTAAATAGTGTAATTTTCCGGCGAAGGGGTGTGACAGCCCTTGGAGCTATGTGGCTCCACGGCCAAGAACATTAAAGGTTGAACTATCAAGTTCAAATCCCTGATCCGCCTTTGATTCTAGTATGAGATATCCACTTAGGTTTTTGTTCTTTTTTCACTGTAGAATGTTGAAGGAGAGTTGCAGAAGGCTCCATCAAGGGATAATTCAGACTGTTCAAAAGAGCAAGATGGGAAAAGACACAAAACAGACCAAAATAATAGCTCTAATTTAAGGAGCAAGGAAGCAGGGAAACAAGTTAAGGAAGATTCTGATGGTGGGGAACCTCCTAAGGATAATTATGTTCATATCAGGGCTAAAAGAGGTCAAGCCACAAATAGCCACAGCCTTGCCGAAAGGGTAAATCCAAAAGATAATTGTGCAATTCAATCTTAAGCTCATTTACCTTTTTAGACATATTGAATGAATCTCCAATGTCTTTTTTGGTTGACAGGTGAGGAGAGAAAGGATCAGCGAGAGGATGAGATTGCTTCAAGAGCTAGTCCCAGGCTGTAATAAGGTAGTTACTGGTTCTATTGTTGCTTAAGTTATTGGTTATTTGTGATATATGGTTAAAAATTGATAACTTTTGTTCCAACAGATAACTGGGAAAGCAGTGATGCTTGATGAGATTATCAACTACGTGCAATCGCTGCAACAGCAGGTTGAGGTAAATATGTTGATAGTTTATAACTATAGCTATTGGTTCTTGATTCCGTGTTTACCGTGCCTGAGTAGATTGAATCTTGATCTTACCATTAAAACACAGTTCTAGATAGACGCAACTAAAGCGTGTAGGAATTCCCTAACGGTGCTTCATTGTAGGATTACCATATAGATCAAAGTTCTGTTTCGGGAATAGTAAGGTTGGCCTGACAGATTAAGTTGAGGCGGATTCAATCACATGTTATCCCTGCAAAATGAGTATTAATGGACAAGGATTGTGTTCTTTGTGCAGAAAACAAATTTCTTTTTTCCGTTCACGCTTTAACTCCATGCTTTCCAGACTGATTAAACTGATACCAAATTCATGTTCTTTGGTGCTGCAGTTCCTGTCAATGAAACTTGCTACTGTAAATCCGGAACTGAACTTCGATATCGATCGTATATTATCCAAAGAGGTAAGTTTAAGAATAATTGCTGTGGTTATCCATATTAGTTTTTACCAAGAAGTTTAAAATTCATGTGCCTTATTCTTAAATGTAGATGCTCCATCAGCAAACGAGCAATGCAGTTCTTCTTGGTCTTGGTCCTGGAATGAGTTCCTCTCTTCCTTTTCCTGGAATTTCACATGGGAGTTTTACTGGTATGCCGGGAACTACACCACCCTTCCACCCCTTGCCCCAGGTATAAGCAAAGACATTCTGCTCCCGATGTTTACGCTTAGCAAATACATGAAATGAATTTGCATATAAACTTATTCATTCTTAGTTTGATATAGGACTCGGGAAGAGGAGCCTTGGAGTAACGGTAAAGTTGTCTCCGTGTGACCTATAGATCACGGGTTCGAGCCGTGGAATTAGCCACATATGCTCTTGCATTAGGGTAGGCTGCCTATATCACACCCCTTTGGGGTGCAGCCCTTCCCTGGACCGTGCATAAACGCAGGATGCTTCGTGCACCAGTTTGATATATGACTCATACTGTTAAATTATTTTGTTTGGTGTAGAATACAGAGCATTTGGGAGTATTTTCCATCTCTCATCCTAGTTGCACATTCTACTCAACTTCAAAGAAATGATATAATCAAAACCTACTACTTTTCATGCAGAATGTATGGGACAATGAACTCCAAAGCCTTCTTCAAATGGGATTTGAAACAAATTCCTCTATGAGCAATATAGTAGGACCAAATGGTAATAACCATTAGCTACTACTACATTTTATTTTTTGAAGAACGTTTTCTGTCTTGTTTTATTTTTCTATTTCTTATAAAATTGATGTCATATAAGCAGGGCGGTCGAAGTTGGATCTGTAGATTTCAGGACAGATGTTTGTGTTATTTACCATGATCAGAAGATTCAATTACCCTAATTGACTGCAAAATCTGTTTGCATATTGGACAGAAGATATAGTGAAACTTTACTTTAATTTTCTGGAGTTGTATAGGTTATTAGCTCCTAACTCATTTTGTGTTCTTCGAGTTTTAGCAGAAGAGATTATTTTTAGATTTAAGAAATGACTGTACATTGAAAGCAAGACATCATTTGGGGTTAGATGGCTTGTTTCAATTGTGTTTGTGCAAGCGTAAGAATTTGTTTTTAAGCTTTACGAGGATTTTGAGAGAAAAACATTGATTATTTTCTTGTAAAGTCTTGTGATATCGGGAAAATAGACGGAATGGAACATTAATATATCATTGTTTCTTTTTTCTTTTTAGACGAGCTCAATCTTGAGCTTATCAATTTCTAGTTTTACTACTGCAATCTTGCCTTATTGAACAAAGGATCCGATTAGAGCCTGATATATGCTTGGGGCACTGGCCGGCCCAATCCAACCCGTGATTTAATAGGGTTAGACTAAGATTTTCGGAGTTCATTTAAAAACGTGGCTTTAAGCTTGGCACAAATAAGCCAGTAGCCCATATGGCTTAACCGATGCTTGGTTGGGTCGGCTTGTGGGCTTAATAACGTATTTAATTAAAAATATAAAAAAATATAGAGAACTAAAAATAACAAGAATAGTAGTCCAATCTTAAACTAGCAATTTTTTTATGTGAATATAAATACTTTTTGTTCTTAAAATTTTAGTTATTTCTTAATGTTTAACTAATTAACATTGCATATAATTATAAATTTAGATGAAAATGAAGATGTTGGTGAAGATGATTTGTTGGTGTTAAATATGCCATGGGCACCTTAATATTTTTGAATAGTTTGTTTTGAGTACTAACTTTTAGTGAATGAAATATTGTCCTTTTTTGTGTTTTAAAATAATATATTGGAACTGACAAAAGTTATTAAGTTTTGCATAAGTTTTCTATCCACCGAGAAGTTTAGGTTAAAACTTAAATTTTAAAAAATATATTGTTTTTAAAAAAAATGATGGATCGGCCTGTGAGGGCCCGCGACCCATGTAGGCTTGTGTTGACCATTTGTAGGCCCATCAAAACAGTGGGCCGGCCCATCTCAGCCCGTCAAATATCAAAGTCCGTGTGAACTGAGTAGGGTCAACCCGTATTGACAGCTCTAGATCCTACCCATCAGTTCCATCGCATAATATGACGTCGTTTAACTGGATACATGGTTTTACATGTTAATTTGACTGATAAAAGTTATTGTACATAAATAGTTAAAATGGTAAAGATAGAAAAAAAATATTGCAACACATCTTATATTTTGAATTCTTGAAAGTTGCAAAAAATTATACAGATAGCATTATTTGTTAAAATGGTGTCAAACATTTGAAGTGCTCTAAAATGAAAAAATATCATATAAATTGTAAATACATTTATAGGCTCATTTCCCAATTTTTTTGGCGAAAAAAGCTTTTTAGGCAAACTTGCAAAAATTAATACTTGATCAAGTATTTAATAGGATGAGACCCAAAGAAACACACGTAACAGAAAAGAGCTGTGAAGTTTTTGGATTGAAAGGAAAGGGAAGAGGGTAAGTGAGCAAGGATAAGGTAGTTTTGAATGCTCATCTTCTTTGGCATGAAATCTAAGTCAAATTTTGTAAGTCCGTTTTCGATATTATTTTCTTCTGTAAGTTTTATCGCTCTTATATTATTCTCTTACAGCTTGTTTGGATAGTTGTTACCTATTGTATTGTATTGATTGTTATCCTAAAATAATGTTTGTTTTAATAATTTATTTAAATTTGATCGTATTGTATTGTAGTGTTAAATTCATTATTTTGGAATAACGAAAAGTCCCATTTTATAAAACAATTAATTTGGTGTGATGAGATTGTTTCCTATTTTCTTTTAAATTATGCATTTACTTATTACTCCATAATTCTACTTTACCCTTTAGTTATTTTAACTCCAAATCTCCAACCTATTGACCTATTTTGCCTTCGTCCATCTTTTTCAAAATTGGTTCGTGCCGTGCTTTTCATCCAAATCTCCAAATCTCATTTCGTTTCTTTATCTCTTTCCATCGTTCTATGATTTTTTTTGTTAATGATAATTAACCTTTTTTTTCCTTCAGATTTTTGCTTTTGTTTTCAAGCTATAAAATTGGTGAATAAATTAGTAGAAAAAAAGTTTATTAAATTATTTTTATGCATAATTCTTGATAACTTTAATATTTAAAACAATTGAGGTATTTTATTAAACTTATTTGTTACAGTAAATACGATACAATCAAACCAAACAACAAAAATATTATTTAACAATAGCAAACGATACAATCTATCCAAACGTTGTATCCATAAAAAAATAAAATACAATAGAATATATTATAAAACAAGAGGTAAGAGTAATCCTAACAGAGTGTTAAGGTAGGTTTCTAAGCAAGATATTGACCATAATCCACTGAGAAGTTATCATTTACACAAGGGATCAAAACGAGAGTTCGCTTTGACAGTCCATGAGGTACATATCTCCTCCTCTTCTTCTTCTTCTTCTTCTTATTATTATTATTATTATTATTATTATTATTATTATTATTATTATTATTATTATTATTTTGTTTTTTGTATTTATCTTATATGTCAGTGATTTTTTGTTCGTTTATTACTTACTCTTTTTTCTTTTTCTTTTTGAATGAAATTTCTACCAATATTATATTATTTTAAAAAAAAATATATCTGATATCCTATAATTTAGGATTAGTAAGGATAATGTTGATATGGTAGTTCAGAACTAAGAGATATGAAATGGAGGATATCTTTGAGGCCCGGCCCAGAATACAACATTATCGGCAGCCACTCTGGATCATACGCTATGGCAAGCACAATATGGGCTTTTATAACATTGATCAATGGGCTTTTTTTGTTTTTAGCGCGCGTTAGAAACTTTTTATATTCGATAATCGAAGAAGTGTATATAACTTTTATAATTTATATATATATAATATATATATATATATATATATATATATATATATATATATATATATATATATATATATATATATATATATATATATATATATATACACACACACACACACACACACACACACACAGAGCGACTATACAATGTCATTTTTCCTTGATCAATAGCTAGGCCACTATGAGAAAGTAGGAAATGGTCCAACATTTTTATACTATCGATCAATAGTTATAAGATGGAACACCAAAACCCACCACCCCGCACACACACACAGAGCAAAAGAGGCCTGGATTAGATAAATAAGTCATCTTTTGGAAAATAACTCATTGTTCAGGAAGTATTTTCATGAAAAGGGTTT
Organism: Nicotiana tabacum; assembly: GCF_000715075.1. NCBI lineage: Eukaryota > Viridiplantae > Streptophyta > Magnoliopsida > Solanales > Solanaceae > Nicotiana > Nicotiana tabacum. Next base: position 25,086,175 of record NC_134091.1, read on the forward strand.
TTTGAGGTTTGGTAGGTGAGCGAAAAAATATTTTTCGAAAAAAACATTCATTAAAAGTCGATAATAATATTTTCAAATCAGATATTATTTTTATAAAATCTTTTAGTATTAGAGATAGATAATCATGTCTAAATGTTGGTTGGAGGGACATATAAAGTTACCTACTTAACTTCCTTATAGTGCCTTGCCTACTGTTTTTGAATAATGCTTCATTCTAAGACGTAAAAGAAAGCTTAGTACAACAACTGAATTGACCTTTTGTACTGAGGACGATCTGTGAGATTGTTTAACCGGTTCTCAAACCTATTACTATACAAAGAGTGTTTTTTTGGTTAAAGCTGGCAAATCCAACCTCTTTTTGTTAAATAAATATTTAGGATCAAGAACTATCGACGTTGTTGTACTCCGTTGGTCCATTTAATGAATCCTCCCCCAGAAAAAGATCATATTGAGCAGCAACTTCAAGACTTTGAGATACAGGAGAACACTTTGCTCCTTATTTTCTTAAGAAATATTTTTCTAACACCCCAAAACCAGAAAATAACGTATTTTTCAAAAATATATTTTTCGTCGTACCAAACCGCCATTTTGTAGAGATAGAGAAACTAAATTATTGCAACATAAGTAGTATTAAGTGGCTAGTGACATAAGTAGTATCAAGTAGCCCAACATAAATTTTTCGATAATTGCTTTTCTCAATCGCAAATTTCTTTTAGAATCTTCTTGGATTGAGTTAGGTTCTAAATAGGAGAAAGCGAATGGAGGAACATACTAAAATGGTACCTTTCAGCATATATTAATGTAAGATAGAACTTTTACCACTAACTGTTGTTATTCAAGATGTAGATGAATAAAGATGAATGGAGAAGATGAAGTACAGAGAGTGACGAAGAGAGATGACTGAAAGTAGTGTCTTTGATATTATTCAATGTGTCTATTGTGTATACTTGGCTGATACATATATACACGTGAGAATGAGTGTAGGTAGGTAATTAACTAGCTTAAGCTTAACTAATTCTGTTAACAACTTCTAACCACCTAAACTGTAAAGACTCTTCTGCCTCTGATATCATTTATCACTCCCCTCAAGGTGGAATGAAAATATTAAGAACACCTAGCTTGGAGTTTAGAAATTCATGTTGTACTCTATTGAGTCCTTTAGTTAGAAGGTCAGCAGGTTGATCTTTTGTAGCTATGTACTTGGTTGTAACAAGTCCTTGTTGAATCCTTTCTCGTAACAGATGACAGTCGATCTCGATGTGTTTAGTTCGCTCATGATAAATATGATCTGCAGCTATTTGTATTGTTGTTTTGTTGTCACTGTGAATTTCAACTGGTAGTTTGATGTCTGCATCCACTTCTTTCAAAACTCCTATCAACCAAATAAGTTCTGCTACAGTTGTTGCAAGACTTCTAACTCAACTTCTGCCGAGCTTCTAGAAAATGTGATCTGTTTCTTGGATTTCCATGACCCTAATGAGTCACCAATCTTGATTAAGAAACATGTGACAGATCTTCTAGTAATAGGGCAGGCAGCCCAATCAACATCACAGTATGCAGTCACAACATTACTAGTTTTGCTAGATAAGAGTATTCCCCGACCTGGTTGGTTTTTTATATACCTTACTATCCTTAAGGTTGCTGTCATGTGTGACTGTTTATGCTGCTGAAGAAACTGACTTAGAGTTTGAACTCCAAAGGATATATCATGTCTGGTTACAGTTAGATATAACAACTTCCCTATGAGTCTCTGATAGGTAGCTTGATCAACCAAAAGATCTTTTTCTACTTGACTTTTTGTACAAATTACCTTATCATTTATTGTTGATGTGAGCTTGATGTTTGTATCAATAGGTGTTGTATCAATAGGTGTTGATGTATGTTTGGCAGCAGACAATCCATCTTTTGAAATGAATTCTAAAGCATATTTCCTCTTATGCATATTGATTCCTTCCTTAGATCTTGCAAATTCAATACCTAAGAAATACTTCAGATTTCCCAAATCCTTCATTTTGAAGGTTTTCTGTAATGAGGTCTTGGTTTCATCAATTACTTTCAAATTGTCTCCTGTAATTAACATATCATCTACATAAACTAAAATAATGACAATACCTTAAGTAGTTTTCTTAATGAACAGGGAATGATCAAACTGGCTTTGTTTAAACTGAACTTTATTAATGCTTCAGATAGCTTAGATTCCATTGTCTTGAAGCTTGCTTAAGACCATACAAGGATTTCACAAGTCTGCAAACTATCCTTATCTACCACTGACTTGAGAATCCTTGAGGCAAGTCCATGTAGATTTCATCATACAAATCACCGTGGAAAAAGGTATTATATACATCTATTTGATGTATGTGCCATTTTCTAGCTGCTACCAAGGCTAAGATAGTTATCACTATTACCATTTTCACAACAGGTAAAAAGGTTTCTTGATAATCCATTCATTCTTGTTGACTGTACCCTTTAGCAACTAATATGGCTTTAAATCTCTCAATTTCTCCAGAAGCTTTGTACTTTATTTTGTATATCCACTTGCATGCAATAGGCCTTTTTCCTTCTGGTAAGGTAATTAAGTCCCATGTATGATTATTTTTCAATTCTTTGATTTTTTTCTTGCATAGCTTCTACCCATCTTGGGTCTTTTACTGCCTCAGAATAACTGGAAGGTTCCGCAGTAGATGAAAAAGAGACAACATTAGCCTTATATTTAGATGACAGATTATCATAGCTTATATACCTGTCCAATGCATATAGTACATCATTGTGAATATTCAGTGATACAAAATCCTTCATCCAAACTGGAGGATTTTTGTCTCTTGATGATTTTCTAGTTTCAAGTTGTAGGTTCTGCATCTAGTGGTTGTATATTTGGTAGATGATTATCTAGTAGTTGGCTATATCATAATTTTGGTTAAGGTAGCTCAGTGTTTGGTGATTGTGGCTCAGATATTTGTATTAGCATTTCATAAATTTCTGGTAGAGAGACTTTTGAACTTGCTTCTGCTTGAATATGTTGGTTGGTTAAACCCTCAACATGTGTAGAATTACTGTTTGATTGACTGTGTAGGTCTGTGTTAAATGTAATTTTAGAGAAACTATCTTGTAAAATTCCTCTATCTGGAGTAGGAAATAATGGCTGTGAGTTTGTGCTTGACCAGCTGAAAGAAAATGTGTCTTCTCTGAATATAACATCTCCGTTGACAAAGAAATTATGATTACTTATATCATATACAATATAGCCATTATGAATTTCTGAGTACCCCATATGCACAACCATTTTAGCTCTTGGCATCAGCTTGTCATGTTCTTGTAGTATCTTAGCAAAACACAGATATCCTAATATTATGATATTATTCAAGGATGGCTTTCTTTTGTATAGTCTTTCATTGTGAGACATATTAGCAACGACAGAACTAAGAATTTTGTTAATTAAATAGATTGCTGCTAAAATGCAGTGCCCCCAGAACTTGATAGGTATGTTTCCTTGAAACCTCATAGCTCTGGTGATTTCTAAAATATGCATATGCTTCCTTTCAGCTACTCCATTTTGTTGAAGAGTGTAGACACATGTTCTTTGGTGTACAATACATAGATTCTTGAATAACTGATCACAGAAACTATTGACAAATTCAGTCCCAATATTAGTTCTAATAGTTGTAAGGATAGACACACATCAAACTTTTGCTTTATCATAAATACCCATATCATTTTGACGTAATCATCTACTGCAGTTAAAAAGTATTTGTTGCCATCAAATGTAGGTATTCTATATGGTCCTCACGGATCTATATAAATCAAATCAAAATAGTTAGAACTCTGAATACAACTTGAAAGAAATGGTAATCTTGTCTGTTTAGCACATGGAGAGACAATACATTTGTTTATCCTTTCCTTAATAGTTTGTACACTAGTAGGTAGTATTCTTTGTAAGACTACAGATGACATGTGACCAAATCTTCTGTGCCAAAGATCCATCACTAACTGGTTATCTGCAGAAGTCCCAAATCCTTTTGCAGCAAGTGCAAGTCTCTTATTGTTGTGAATCCCTTGAGCTAAAAGTAGATATAAACCATCATATTCTTTACCAATTTCCTTCACCCTCCCAGTGAAGAGATCTTGAAACACACAAAAATCAGAAAACAAAGTAGCTGAGCATTGTAACTTTTTTGTCAGTTTAGAGGCTGATAATAAATTGTATTTAAACTGTGGTACATAAAACACATTTGACACAGTGTTTGTGTCAGATATAGAACTAGTTCATATATGCGTAACCATGGTTGTATCTCCATTTGGTAATGATATCCTTTTTGGATCTCCAGGTTCAACTATTGTTGATTTGTTGAGCATACCAATGTCTGAAACCATATGGTTAGTAGTTTCTGTATATACAATCCAACTTTAATTGTCTTTTGATACTAATAATGCCTTATCAGTACCATTTTGACTATCTTTTGATACTAACAAGGTCTTATCAGTACCTGTGATATTGGCTGCAGGAGAATCTGAATCAGTAGTGGTTTTGTTGAGTATTTGCAGGATTTGAACATACTGATTTTTAGTGAAGGCATAGCTTCCTAGCTGAGCTGCAGGTGTTGAGAACTGATTTTGTTACTATTGTTTGACTGTGAACATGTACTTTGATCAGTGAAACCATTGTAGTTCAAATTAGTGTTTTGACCATATTGGAATGCTGGAACATTCTGAGAGGTTGAAGTTTGCATATTCATTACATTGACATTTTACATTACAAGCTGAGTTAGGTGTCCCAGTTAACAGATTGACTGCATTTGCATTTGTAATACCTCATATTCAAGTTAGAATGTATTGGTCTTTTACCATAACTTAAACTTTTAAAAAAAAGAATTAGAAAAGAAAGAATCAAAAAAAGAGGGGGGGGGGGGAGGGGCTTAAACAAATTAAAAGATGGGGCAAAGGCCCACTGGAACAAAAAGGGAAAAGGGAAAAGGGAAAGGGGAATGCAGCAAAGCTGCGGCTAAAACAAAACAGAAGCTAAAGCATTAAAAAAAACCTAGAGGAGAAAGCAATGAGAGCTTCTGGTTCCAAAGTAGGGGGAAATCAAGCAGAGTTCCATAGCTGCTAGCGACCTGGTGCTTCAATATTATTATTCTCAACCATTGCTATTTCTAAATTTAAGGTATATCTTATTATTCCATTAATATGGATGTCTTTGATTTATCATGGTTTCAGTTAAATAGTGATACTAGTAACTCAGTGAGTTCCAATTGATTTGGATGCGAGAATGTTCATGAATAAGAAATCACATTTTATATTTGATGGATTAGTTGAGAGAAAAATCAGATTATTATTTAGAATAATATGGAGATAGCAACATTGAACTTAATCAATTTGTTGTATTTTTAACAAGTTATTAAGAGGATACAAGAAGTAAACTTATTATTACTAGTTCTGCAAGTTCCCTGTATGATTTAGTAAAGGAGTAGTACACAGATTTTAAGTTTGGAAGAGTAAATTAGCGTTAGATAGTTATTTTCCTTTTAAAAAAAAGATGATACATAGTCTCATGGATGTGATAAAGTGGAACCAAGATGTTGGTTATAACCGAAAAAAATTCTATTGAAAGTGAAATAGATTATAGAGTTCAAGAGTGGTAACACTAGACTTATATTGATTTATAGATTGCCCACAAATTGAGCATTTAGATCGATAAGAAGCCGAGTTCTGCCAGTTGGCATCAAGAGGTGAGTAGTAACTTTACCTTAATTTGGGTTTCTACAACTAGCATGATTTACATATGATTTTAATATGAACATGTTACTGACTATTTTGAAATTTGCATGTGGGACAAGTCTTTTACTTATATGATACCACTATATTTATTTGAGATGATTACAGTTATTCTGAATATTATCATTGTTACTGAATATATTTTACCGTTATTGAGATAAGATTTACCGTTATCAAAATAAAGTTAGATGATTTGATAAGAACTGAAATGCCCTATATTTTTTTAGAATATTTTCCTACGAGTATATATGGATTACAGAGACAAGTATAAATGAGAGTAGACTTTGAAGGATCCCGTAGCTAACAGAGGGTTCGTTAGACCTGGTGCACCTTGTAATTACTGATTACCGTTACAACCCTTGCTAGTGGGAAGGTAGAACTAGCATATTGTTACTGATTTCCCTCGAGTAGGGACTACCGTTATATTTGACTTCTTGCAAAGAAGTCCACAGTCATACCGATTACATGACTCGTTCATTGAAATCTCAAAAACATGAATATTGATATTATACAGTGTTTATCGAGATTATTGCCGAATTATCAATTGAATTATATTACATGAAAAATATGGTGAGACTGATTATTGTTTATTGTTTCTGAAAGGGCATTCTTGTGATATTTTATGTTTAATATACTAACATATTTTCTGACTTGTCCCCAATAAAAACAGTTGTGGTTAAGTGTTATTACTCACTGATCTAGCGACTCACTCCCTGCTATTTTTTTTACAGAGTTAGCAGTTGACGTAGGCGAGGATTTCGTCAATTAGAGTACACAAGTTGATAGTTCTTGATGAGCCCCGTATTTGTTCGCGTGGGTAAAGAGTTTTAATTAACTGTTATGGTCTTTTCTTTGAACTCTTAGAGTCGCTCCATAGTCATTCTTTTAGTGTCATGAGTATTCTTTCGATATTATAAACTTATATTGAGTATTGCACTTTCTTATCAAAGTTGGAGAAAAATTAGTATTTCTAGCTGTTAGTGGATGGACTATTAATAATAGAGATTTGTTTTGGTTAATTGATAAAGTTATTGTTGTTTGGAGTGATATTAGGATGTTTATTTGTTGGTTTGAGACATGAATCTTTTTTGGATAGTCCAAAAATAGGAGAAACTCTGTCCGATTTTCTGTAAAATACCGATGAGGCTTACTTGGGGGCACTTGCTCCTAAGTGCCAGTCATGATCCTAAATTAGATCGTGACAAAGTTGGTATCAGAGCTTAGGCTTTAAGTCCTGAGTCATGGAGCAATGTTTAGTAGAGTTTGGTTCATGGGTATATTGGTGCCCATACTTATGATCTTGAGGCTACTAATAATTTAGGATATTTTCCCTTCTTTCATTCCTTGATCGTGCGTTGAAATAACTTGAAATTGACTTTGGAGTAATTCTTTCGCAGATGGCTAGGATACGCACACCCTCATCTGCTGGACGTGGTACTACCCGAAGAGGCGGTCAAGTTGAGGTTTATCAAACTAGAAGACATGCCGCTCCTCAATCAGAAGTTGGGAACATAGGTCAACCCCAAGCTGCTATGCCAGATCAAGTGCAAGAACATGGAGTTCAGGACGCTCCACCACCAGTGCCAACTGTTGTGCCTACTGTTACCTTACCTGCAGACGCAGTGGCAAGGTTATTGACGTTGTTAGAGACATTGGTGCCTACTCAGAGTGGATGTTCATCACGTAGGCTACTTTACAGACACAAGCACCTACACTGACTCAAACTTTCGTGAATAAGGAGGTATCCCTGCAAGAGTTCATGAAATTGAAATCACCAAAATTCACAGGTTCTAATAATTTAGCAGATCCTCAAAGTTCCTTGGATGGGACACTCAAGGCACTGCGTGCTCTAGGATGTTCTAGCGAAAGGGTCGTGGAGCTCGCAACATACAAATTAGAGGATGGTATGAAACTGTATTGCTAGGAAGGCCAGCAGGAGCAGCACCACTGACATGGGATGAGTTCAGTAAGTTGTTAATGGATCATTTTCTTCCAGACAGCCCGAGGCAAAAATATGCTAGAGACTTTGAGAGATTGGTTCATACTCCAGATATGGATGTGTCAACCTATACCACGAAGTTTTGTAATCTGGAGAGATATGCTCCTTACTCAGTGCCTACCCAAGAAGCTCGAGTTCAGAGATTTGTTGATGGGTTGGTTGGTCGTCTATACACTGTAGTAGCCCCACAGATGAAGACTTTGTCCTACTCTGATGCAGGCAATCTCGCTAGAAATATTAAAAATAAGGGACGTGATGGCGTGCAGCCAGTGATTTACGTAAGAATGCTAAGACATAAGAATCTTTCAATGGCGGTTTTAGTGAAAATTGCAGAGCAGAAAATCAGGGACATCAGCAACAAGGTTCTCAGACAGGGACACATTTGTCTTCACAGTCCGCATATAGACCACATTACAGACAGGGTACTAGGATGCCATCATCATCTGGACATCGTAATTTTGGGCTGATATATGTCACTACTCTAGTCTGCCAGACCTGTGGTAGATCACATTTGGGCCAGTGTCGTGTTCTGACTGGAGAGTGCTTTCGGTTGGGACATCACTTGCTCACATTTTCCTACATTCCCATCAAGCTCTTCTCGTCACATTCAATAATTCCTAAGCACAGAAACCACCTCAGGGATCATCTCCCTCAAACCATCCACACTGGAAATGCGGATTCAATCCTGAAGTCGCAACACACAACCACCTCTAATAACTTCTTCTTAGGTTCCATCCCACAACATCGTGCCCAGAGGCAAGCAAATGAAGACCAACATGCCGATGAGCCCCAACGCATTCAATCAAGGATGACAACACCAAAATGTTAATAGGAATTCCACCAAATTCGGAATATATCAAATCTCGACCGTAGGAAACACCAACACTGGACTGAAATGAAAGAACATCCCTTCACAAGGCGACTATAATAGCCCACTCGAATACGCAGGGAGAAACATTATGCACCACATCTGTAGTACCATTATAACTCTTCGATGCCTAATTGATAAGAAGCATTCAACATCGTATAAGAATGAGTAGGAAGGAAAATGAAGGCATAAGCTTCAATGGAATCAAATCTCACGACGAGGAATCAAGAAGGGAAGTGCTCCTAACAGCCCTGTAGCCTCTCGAAGATAAGTATAGACATCTCCGTACTGATCCGCAAGACTCTACTAGACTCGCTCATGACTCGTGAGACCTAAGTGAACCCAGTTCTCCGATACCAAGCTGTCACGACCTAAAATCTACTATAGGTCATGATGGCGCCCAACGTCGCCGTTAAGCAAGCCAACGGTGAACTACCAACTTAATTGTTCATTTTATTATTTTTGAAATCATGAATCTTATTAGATAGAGAGATTGATGCATCAAAAAGCGTAGATACGTATGATTTAAGTAAAATATAAAGTAAAAGTGTCTCAATAGTAAGCAAAATCATAAACAAATTTTAGAATACCCAAAACCCGGTGTCATAAGTGCATGAGCATCTACAGGGAAGCACAATAACAATACAATATTTGTATGGAATACAAGATAGATAGGATAATGTAAATAATTATGATGGAGGCTTCGTATGTTGCAGATCGTAACATGAGATGCAGCTCACCGTAAAATCTCCGTAATAGCTGCGCCTTTGCGCCTAAAAGAGCACCAGAAATATATACCTGCACAATAAGTGCAGAAGTGTAGCATGAGTACATAAATTAACGCGTACCCAGTAAGTATCTAGCCTAAATTCGAAGAAGTAGTGACGAGAGGTCGACATCGACATTTACTAGTGGTCCAATAAATCCAGTACAATAGAAAGTAAACAAGTATGAAGCATGGTAATTAAATAGTGGAAACAAATATAGGTACATGATATGATCCTCATCTGAACAGTAAATACAAGTCCTCAAATATCGGTTACCTCCTCAAATGGAGTATATAATATGGTCCCCACCAGATAGGTCATCACAATTCAAGTCAGGAAAACTCACGGATACACTGGCTTTTTGTCAAATATTACACATGATTTTGCTAAGGCGAACGACCCGATCCCATAAGAGTATTTCGTGAAGTTGCCGAGGCGAACAACCCGATCCCATAGGAGTGTGATACATCATATTATCAAGCGAACGAACCGATCCCATAAGAGTGTGTTACATGATATTGCCGAGGCGAACGACCCGATCCAATAAGAGTGTGATACATAATCCTTCCGAGGCGAACGACCCAATCCCATTAGAATAAGAAGCTTTAACGGGTCATTGACCCCACTCACAAATATACGTGTGAGTTATGAAATGTAAGGAAGCTTTTCGATGAATACGCACGACGCCGGAGAAATTTGTAAGGGAAGCATAATCTTCCGCGGCTAATCAAGTAGCTCGTCGAATATCTAAAATAGCGAGTCCATTACTTTGCGTGAGTTTAGTCTCAGGTCATAATGCGAAATAAGGTAATTAAACAGGCAAGGATAACTCAAATAGTACAGTTAAAGTATGTCATAAATCTAAGTCTACCCGGACATAATAAGGAATTCTAGCATACACACGGACACTTGTTACCTCATACGTGCGTAGCTCCCACAACATGTAACATATAACAGAATAACACATGCGAGGTAATTTTTCCGTCACAAGGTTAGACAAGAGACTTACCTCGCTCCGAAGTTCCATAACCAGCTCCAACGCCTCTCTAACACCTCAAATCGATGCCCATCGACCCGAAACTAGTCAAACAACATGCAAATCAATCAAAATATAATGCAATACTTATAATTTAATAATTTATAAAAATCTCCATCTCCGCTCGAAAAGTCTACAAAGTCAACCCCCGGGCCCATGTGCCTGGATTCTGAAATATTTTGTAAATAAATGTTACTCATAACCTCACGAGTCCATACATGCATTTTGTTTAAAAGTCCGAGTTCAAATTGACTCTCAACACTCAAATTCTTATTTCTCAAAACATAGCTAAAGTTTCTTAAAATTTCACTTTGATTCTCCTAATTTTGATGTTAAATCCCATATATAATCATGTAAAATAGTTGAAAATTGAACAAAATCACTTACCCAAAGATTCTAGATGAAAATCCCTCTTCACAATCACCCCATACCGAGTCTAGGGTTCCAAAAATGAGAGAATGTCTCTAAAATCCCGTCTCCCAACCCTTTTACCAGGTGCAGATGTCGCATTTGCGACACAGGGTTCGCATTTGCGAACCCTCGCAATTGCGGACAAGTGTACACAATTGTAAACCAAGGTAAAATCTACAAACTTCGCAATTGCAAATAAATGATCGCAATTGCGAACCAATACAAAAATCTACAGGCTTCGCAATTGCGAACAAATGTTAGCAATTGCGAACCATGGAAAAAATCAACAATCTTTGCAATTGCGAAGAGAATTTCGCAATTGCGATACTTGAGCACCAACAACACTATCAATCTTTTCTGACACAAAAATTGGCATAACTCTCTCATACGACATCAGAATTCGATGATTCTTATTGCTATGACTCCGTAATTACGATACATATCTAATGGTTCAATCAAATCACAAATAAAAGGTCTTTTGCTCAATATAGTATCATTTATACCCAAGAAAACGACACCGAAACATCAAATAAGAGCCCGAAACAACCCAAACACATCCGAAACATACCCGAGGCCCCCGAGACCCTGTCCAATCACACAAACTAGTCTAAAAATATAACACAAACTCGCTCACGCGATCAAAATACCAAAATAACCTCTAGAATCATGAATCAGACACCAAAACGCATGAAAATCGCAATGAACTTCAAGAATTTCTAGAATTGCAACCAAGCATCCGAACCAAATCAAATCAACTCCAAATGAAACCAAATTTTGAAGACAAGTTCCAAATGACGAAACGGATATATTCCAACTCCCGCAATCAAAATCCGAGCCTGATAGCCTTAAAATCAAACAATGGCCAAACTTAGGAGAATTACAAACCCTTAAATGCCAACTTTTCCCCAATAAGTGTTGAAATACTCCCGGACCATCCGATACTCAACCCGAACCTACGCCCAAGTCCGAAATCATCATACGAACCTATTGGAACCTCCAAATCCCGATATCGGTTACTCAAAAAGTCAAATCTTGGTCAACTCTTCCAACTTAAAGCTTCCAAATTGAGAATTATTCTTCCAATCAACTCCGAACTTCCCGAAAATTGAAACCAACCACACATACGAGTCATAATACATGAAGTAAAGCTGCTCAAGGCCTCAAACCGTCGAACAACGCACTAGATCTCAAAACTACCAGTCAGCTCGTTACAGTAGCTAACAGCTAGTTCGTTAGACCTAGTGCACCTTGTAATTACCGATTACCATTACAACCCTCGCTAGTGGGAAGGTAGAACTAGCATACTGTTACTGATTTTCCTCGAGTAGGGACTACCGTTATATTTGACTTCTTGCGAAGAAGTCCACATTATATCGATTACATGATCCATTTATTGAAACCTCCTAAATATGAATATTAATATTATACAGTATTTACCGAGCTTATTACCGAATTTTCAATTGAATTATATTACATGAAAAACTTGATGAGACTGATTATTGTTTATTGTTTCTGAAAGGGCATTCTTATGATATTTTTTGTTTAATATACTAGCACGTTTTCTGACTTGTCCCCAATAAAACCAGTTGTGGTTAAGTGTTATTACTCACTAAGCTAGTGACTCACTCCCCTCTATTTTTTCTACAGAGACATCAGTTGACGCAGGCGAGGATTTCGTTAGTTAGAGTTCACATGTTAGTTTTTGGTGAGCCCCATATTTGTTCGCGCGGGCAAGGAGTTTTAATTAATTGTTCTGGTCTTTTCTTTGAACTCTTAGAGTCGATCCATAGTCATTCTTTTAGTGTCATAAATATTCTTTTGTTATTATAAGCTTATATTGAGTACTGCACTTTCTTGTCAAAGTTGGAGATAAATTAGTATTTCTAGCTGTTAGTGGGTGTACTATTAATGGTAGAGATTTATTTTGGTTAATTGATAAAGTTATTATTATTTGGAGTGATATTAGGATGTTTGGTTGTTGATTTGAGACAGGAAATTTGTGTTTTGGATAGTCCAAAAATAGGAAAAACTCTGTCCGATTTTCTGTAAAATACTGACGAGGCTTACTTGGGGGCACTTGCTCATAAATGCCGGTCATGATCCTAAATTGAGTCGTGACAGTATTATAGTTTCCTCCACTGCCTTTCTTTTTATATTTGAAGTCATGAGGATATCCAACTGTCTTGTAGCAGTTCTCCTTGCTTTGTCCCTTCAATTTGCACAATTCATATTGAATGTTGTAATTCTTTTTGAACTTCTGATATTGATTTTCATCCATCCTCGAGTACATGGCTATTTCATAGTTGCCTGTAGTGATGGTTTGATTGTTCCCCAAAATTCCACAATTGGCTGCTACAGATTTTTGGCTTTCATCACTGATTATTGTAGCATACACTTGATTGATAGTTGGTAATAGACTCCTCATCAAGATTTGACTTCCTGCTTGAGAATATGAGTCATTTAACTCCATTAAGAACTGATATAATTTTAGTTTTTGCAAATAAAGCACAAAATCTCTAGATTTTTCACAATCAAAGCCATGTGCAGGCACCAAAGCTTCAAATTCTTCTCACAAATCTTTGAGTCTAGAGTAATAGACTGACACAGAAGCAGTCCCTTGGGTCAGAGTTACAATATCCTTATGCAAGTTGAATATTCTTGAACCATCAACTTTATTAATCCTTTCTGATAAGTCATCCCAGACAGCCTGAGCACTAGAGGCATACATAATTCCTCTAAGAAGATTTTTAGCTATTGAACTCATAATCCAAGACAACACTATTGCATTAACCCTTTCCCAATGATTTCCCATAGTAATTGGAGATCTTTCTTTCTTGCACGTACCATCAACCAAACCTAGTTTATTTCTACCCAACAAAGCAACTCGCATAGATCTATGCCAAATTGAATATTTTTCAATATTTGTTAATTAAAAAGAAATGATCTGAATCCCACTCACATCGGTTGGTTATAAGAACAATGGGTGATTGTAGTCAATTCCTAGGCCTTGATTTCGAGAGTTTTTAGTCACTTGCTCCTCTGTAATCGAACCCATTCTTTTTCAAGACTTTCTTCCCAAAACTCGATTTGAACACAAAATTAGAAGATGATTTAGCAATTTGAAAATAAACTTGAATGATCGATTTCAAGCTCACAGATATGAGCTAGATAGCTCTGATACAATGTTGTTATTCAAGACTTAGATGAATGAAGAAGATGAAGTATAGAGAGATGAAGAGAGATGACTGAAAGTAGTGTCTTTGATATTATTCAATGTGTCTATTGTGTATACTTGGATGATACATATATACACCTGAGAATGAGGTGTAGGTAGCTAGGTAATTAACTAACTTAAGCTTAACTAATTCTGTTAACAACTTCTAACCACCTAGCTTGTAAAGACTCTTCTGCCCCTGATATCATTTAACACTAACTTGCCATTATTAATAAATTACCTCAAACCATGTCAAAGGAGCCAGAGGTGGATTTGACCTTAAGCATATGGGTTTTCGTGAAATCAGTAATTTTTGTCTATAAATATTTAATTATAAATTTATTTATTATTGTATATATAACTCGACGTTAGAACTGGAAGTTTAGTAGTATCTATTTAATGCCTCTGTTATTTCTAGGTCGTGAGTTTTGTTGAATGGAATAGTATATATATGTACATGGTTTTAGTGGTAAAATACTTGCATTCTTGTGTTGTAAATGATCATTCTTATCCCTTCTAACTAAAGTTCTTTGGAAACTTTTTGTAAAAAGTAAAGACATTTCTTTTAGTAAATTTGAAGACGACCAAAAGATTGAACTCACATGGATAGACATTAAAACTTACATAAAAGAAAAGTTCACACAACCATGTCGGGTGGTGCCGACAGTACATTGTCGAATAATACAATATATTGCCTATAGAAGCCGGCAAATCACCTCAATTGGAATGAAACATATGGCAAATTTAAGGTTAACGAGCTCTGAAATTTCGAAGCCAAAATGTTAGGCTTTATTTTTAGGACATGTCACATCAGCAAACAAACCATTCAATATTTCACATTTTGATCGTAAGAGCCCGATACTATTGTATACAATAAATTTACCTAAAGAAAATAAAATTAAGATCGAAAAATATTGTAACAATCGTAGTATTTTATTTTAAATAATTTGAGTGTACAATCTCTATGAATCCTCTTATTCTTCTTTCCAATAGTAAATAAATTCAAGGACCTTTGAGCTTGATCTTGAACCTATATTTGTTGTCATGAATGATGATCTTGAATTCAATTAACACGAACTTTAATTTGAACTCGTACTCCTTGAATCTTTATTTGTTCTTCGTTCTTGAGCTTGAACTTGATTTGTTCTTCGTTCTTAAGCTTGAACTTGATTGCTTGAAGTTTGAAACTTATGGAGGAATTTGCAGCGTTTGATCCACGAGCTCTTTCTTGCTTCTTGTTATAACTTCTGGTGTCTTTTTTGGGTTATGAAGACCCCTATTTATAGTTGTGGGAGAGAAGAGTTATGATAAGAACAAACTCTTTCCGACCAATCAAATTGAAGTGTGACATAGCCGCATTTGATTGGCCAGAATATGTCACTTGCACACGTTGTGCGATTTCATTGGCCTTTTAATGTGACTTGGCATGCCTTGTCATTTTGACACGTGGCACCAAACTAGGCCTCTAGGAAGATGACATCTTAGGCTTAATGAAATGGGCTCATCACATTAGCTCAATTAAATGGGCTAGCCCAACGGATTAAGTCTTATTTATTAAATTTATATATATTGGACTTATATAATTAATTCAATTATATTAGCCCATAATATTTATTTGGACTAACATATTTTGAATTTAAAATATAGTCCAAGTAATTGTATTAATTTAAATCCAATAAAATTTAAATGCTTTCAAATACCCCACTTCAAGACTTATCGAGGTGTACGTTGACGAGTCACTAAAGATTAGGCTTGAAGTTACCGCAAAAATTATAACATCCTTTTTCAAGGAACATGGCATTTTACCCATGTAATTTAAAGCATGCTGTTCTAGCTCCAATTTTCCAAAATTTCTAAATGGATTTGAGCTTAAAATGCAGTTGCCTTTAAGTACCCGATCCTAAATGTATAAAGAGACCTACAAATTTCAAGTATGCCATACAAGATGCACTTCTTTCCAGTTGACAATTCTCATTCTACTCCATTTCTAATTACAATTGTGATTTCACAACAATCATATTTGTTTGGACGGCGAGGAGCTTGTGTCACCGCCACTGCCAACCCAATTCAATTAGGAGACAGATTATAGTATCCCACATCGCAATTAACTTCTCCAATAGCCGTCATTCGATTATTATATATAGCAGCATTGTCTTCAGTTATTAACATCAAGACGTATTTTGCATCAACTCTCATGTCTGAATTGCAAAGACCAGAGAGGTAACAAACTCTTTTTTTCTCCGTTTTCTGTCTTTTTTTTTCTTCTTTTTTTGTAGGTCAAACGAGAAAGACAACTTTTGTTTAACGAGATAATCCATGCATGAAGAAGATAATTTTAGAGTGTGAGGGGATGGGTACTCATCCCCGCCCGAATATCGGAGAGATTACTCTTATGGCCCAATTATTGAAGAGATTACTCTCAATGTGGCTCGACTATCGGAGAGATTACTCTTAATGTGGCGTGACTATTAGAGAGATTACTCTTAATGTGCCCCGACAATCGGAGAGATTACTCTCAATGTGTCCCGACTATTAGAGAGATTACTCTCAATGTGCCCCGACTATCGGAGAGATTACTCTCAAGAGACTTACATGCCCACTTTAAGATTGGAAAATATAGTTTCCTTTTAAGGACAAACCCACGAAGAGGCCAACTTAAGGTGCAAAGGTACTTATATGTCCACCTTAAGATTGGAAAGTTATAGTTTTCTTTTAAGGAAAAACCCACGAAGAGGCCAACTTAAGGTGCAAAGGGACTTATATATCCACCTTAAGATTGAAAAGTTATAGTTTCCTTTTAAGGACAAACCCATGAAGAGGCCAACTTAAGGTGCAAAGGGACTTATATGTCCACCTTAAGATTGAAAAGTTATAGTTTCCTTTTAAACCCACGAAGAGGCCAATTTAAGGTGCAAAGGGACTTATATGTCCACCTTAAGATTGGAAAGTTATAGTTTCCTTTTAAGGACAAACCCACGAAGAGTCCAACTTAAGGTGCAAAGGGACTTATATGTCCACCTTAAGATTGGAAAATTATAAAGCTTCAACTCGAAGACTTCGTGGACTTGACGACATTGACTTGAATATTTGGAAACTTTGAAGATTTGACGGACTTTGCAGACTTCAACTTGAAGAGTGGCAAACGTGAAGACTTCAACATGAAGACCGACAGACTTGAAGATTTCAACTTGGAGACTTCAACTTGAAGACCGACGAACTTGAAGACTTCAACTTGGAGACTTTGAGGGTTTAAACATTTCAACTTGAAGAGCAGCAAACTTGAAGACCGGAGGACTTAAAGATTTGGTAAACATGAGGACATAGTAAATCCCTGAACTTCAGTGCAAATACTTGGTAACCTCCTAAAAGACTATAATCTCCCTATTGAAGACAATGGTTTATCATGAAGGCTTGCCCCCCTCTAAGTCATATGAGATCCAAAGTTCAAAAGAAGAATGAAATTTCAGCCTGATTTTCAAGTGTTGTTTGAATGAATTACTTTGATCATACTTCATTTGGACAACGACTAGGGCAATATGTATCTTTTGAACTTATATGACTGAACTCAGAATAAAACTCTAAGCTGCCTACGTACCTCGGTGAAGAGGATCAAGTCATATCGTAGTTCAGAATGGGTAATTTGTTTTCTTCTTATTTTTGTTTATTTTTTTATGTCCTAATATTTGCCTAGGCCGCCTCTTTCGAGGTTTTCAACCTAGCAGACTTTAATTATTTTATGTCATAACTTGTGCCTACGCTGCCTCTTTCGAGGTTTTCAACCTAGCGGACTCTTTTTTTTTATTTTTGGTGGTAGGCCGTACACAATTTAGACTCATGCGGGCCAGGAGTGTAGGAACATGCAGTTTAGGCTCATGCGTCAAGGAGCATTGCAACTTCAAGGATAATACTTCTTCAAAAATTTGCCATTGATAGGGACGATTCTCATGCCATCTGCATCAACCAACTTGTAAGACCCACTTGAATAAGCTTCTTGCACGACATATGGCCCATCCCATTTTGAAGTGAACTTCCCTACATGTTTATGGGTTATGGGTCTTCGTACGGCAAGGACTTGATCTCCTACTTGAAAGGATCTCGGGCGAACTCTTTTATTGAAGGTGCGAGACAATCGAGCTTGATAACATTCAAGACTCTGTTGAGCTTCCAACCTCTTCTCATCAAGAGCCTCCAACTCTGCTAATCGAAGTCGAGCATTTTCTTCATCAGTGATCCCTTCTTGAATAGCCAGTCGTAATGAAGGTATTTGACACTCAAGTGGCAAGACGGTTTCGACTCCATAAACGAGTGAATAAGGAGTCACCTGTGTTGGCGTGCGATGAGTCGTTCTATATGCCCATAGAGCTTCTTCCATACGGTCATTCCAATCTTGTTTGGATTTGGAGACAACTTTCTTTAACAAGTTGCATAGAGTTTTGTTGAATGCCTCAGCTAGACCATTGGCGGCAGCATTGTACATCAAAGATTTACATTGCTTGAAGCCAAAGAGATCACAAATCTTGTTCATCAACCTATTATCGAATGGCTTTCCATTATCCATTATTATGTAACGAGGAATGCCAAAGTGATAGATTATGTTTACTCGGATGAAACTTGCAACATTTTCCTTCTTTACCTCCTTAAGAGCAACAACTTCAGCCCATTTTGAGGAGTAGTCAGTTGCAGCCAAGATGTATAGGTGCCCACCAGAGGACTTTGGCAGTGGTCCAACAACATCCAATCCCCAAGCGTCAACCAGCCAGGATGCCACAGTCGGGTGCAACACTTTAAGAGGTTGATGAATAAAATTCACATGGAATTGACAAGCCTTGCATCTTCGAGCGTAGTCCCAGCAATCTTTTACCATCGTTGGCCAATAATATCCCATATTTTTTATACGGAAGCGGAGCTTTGGTCCAGACTGATGTGACCCACATACCCCAGAATGTGCCTCTTGCAAAGCTTGGAGTGCTTCTTCTTCCCCTAAGCATCGCAAGAGTACTCCCTCGAATGACCTTCTGTATAGAGTATCTTTGTAGTAAAGGAAGCGAGGTGCACGACGACGGATTTCAGCCCTTCTCCTTAGATTTTCTGGAAGTATTCCATAGCTTAAGTAGTCGATAATGGGTTGTCGCCATTCTTCTTTCTCAGCTTAAGAAACAACGACAAGATGCTTGAGTTCATTTCCTTCACGTTCAACCTCATTTTGCGGCGGTACTACCCATTTTTGGCAGACAGTAACTTGCGCTTGATCAGGCAGGGTTAACGATGAAGCTAGGGAAGCTAAAACATCAGCCTTCTTATTTTCTTTCCTTGGCACATGTTGAATAGTCATGTCACCGACCCATCCCATTAATTTTTTAGCATAATCATGATATGGGCGTAGTTCAGGTTTCTTGACCTCGTAACTACCTAAAAGCTGGTTGATCATCATCAAATAAGAGTTACCAAAAACTTGCAATTGCAACCGCTTCATTTCGACAACCATTTCAAGCCCAAGTATTAGTGCTTGATACTCAGCAACGTTGTTAGAGCAGAGTTGCATCAATGTAAAAGAGTAGGGCAGAACTTCACCTTGAGAAGTGACAAATACTACACTAGCACCAGTTCATCCGCGATATGCAGCACCATCAAAATACATCTTCCATGGAGGTTGAACTTCAATGACCATTGCGTCCTCATCAGGCAGTTCATCAATTAGCTCCCAATCATCAGGTATAGGGTGATCTGCCAAGAAGTCTGCCAATGCTTGTCCTTTTACAGCCTTTTGAGGGATATACAAAATCTCGAATTGTTGAAATTGGAGATACCATCTCGCTAGTCGATCACTAAGAACAGGTTTGGACATTACGAACTTGATGGGATTTGCTTTAGAAACAAGACAAACAACATGAGCTTGAAAGTAGTGCTTCAACTTTTGAATTGAGAAGACTAGCGCCAAACACAACTTTTCAATTGGTGAATAATTCAGCTGGTTTGGTGTCATCATCCTGCTCAAGTAGTAAAGAAAGTTTTCTTTCCCCTCACTATTTTCTTGGGCCAGCAACGCTCCAACAGACCTTTCTTGTGCTAAAATATATAGTATCAATGGCTTTCCAAGTATAGGGGCTGCTAAAACCGGAGGCTTAATCAAGTAGGATTTAATGCTCTTAAAGGTATTGCTACATGCTTGGTCCCATTTGAAAGGGACACCTTTCTTCATAAGGCGACTGAATGGTTGGCACCTCCCAGCTAGGTTTGAGATGAATCTCCTAAGGTACGCTAACTTTCCTTGCAGACTTTTCAATTCGTAAATATCCCGAGGCTCGGGCATTTTCAAGATTGCATCTACTTTGGCTTGATCAATTTCAATCCCTCGATGTCGGACAATGAAACCAAGGAACATTCCATAAGTAACTTCAAAGGCGCATTTCAATGGATTCATCCTAAGTTGGTACCTCCGGAGCAATCAAACACCATTCTCAAGTCTTTCAAGTGGTCGCCCCTCTTTCTTGATTTTACCACCAAGTCGTCCACATAGCATTCGACATTTTTGTGGAGAAGGTCGTCAAAAATATTCTGCATAGCCCTTTGATAAGTAGCACCAGCGTTCTTCAAGCCAAAAGGCATTACCCTATAGCAATAAATACCTTTGGGGGTGCAAAATACAGTAAGCTCTTCATATTTTGGTGCCATGTGAATTTGGTTATAGCCTGACGAACCATCCATAAACGACATTGCCTCATACCCAGTAGTAGCATCGATCATCAGCTCTGGAATAGGATGTGGGAATTCATCTTTGGGACACGCATTGTTAAGATCCCTGAAGTCAACGCACACTCGAATCTGGCCATTTTCCTTCCTTATAGGGACATTACTTGAAACCCATGGTGGGTATTTAACTTCACGAATAAAGCCAGTTTCGATGAGTTTGTTAACTTCGGTTTCAATCAAGGGAACCAAGTCCGACCTAAAGCGCCTTTGGGCTTGTTTAACAGGGCGAGCACCATTCTTGACGGCAAGGTGATGGACTGCTACTTTCGGGTCCAAGCCAGGCATCTCTTTGTAGCTCCAAGCAAAGACGTCCCTGAACTCCTTGCAGTAACTCAATATAAGTGCTTTCTTCATCAACTTCTAGTAAAGCACTTAGGTAGGTAGGCCATGGTTCTTTATCGGTGCCAAGGTTAACTTCTTTTAAGACATCAACTGTAGTCTTCACTCCTTCTTCAAGTTAAGGTGGAGCATCTTCCGCATCTTCATCTTCTTGAGAGTCCCCATCGTTGAAGGATATGTGATAACACGGTGAAACATCCTCCAATTCTGCATTATCCTCCATTGAAGATGGAACACCATTCTCGCCTTGTACAATAACATGATACGAAGAACCCACACTTTCTTAATCTTCGTCACATTCCTTAGTGTAGACCACAATATATGGCTTTACCTTCAGTACTTCTTTGCATGAAACCACAAGTTTTGTTTGTCGCCTCATTCTAGAAGGAACCAAACTTTGGAAATCCTTAGATATCTTCTGAATTTTTGGCGAAGCGGGTTTTCTTATGCTTTGAAAATTTCTCTGGAACTTGTTCCCCTTCTTTAATGGACCCAATCTCTCAAACACGGAAGTCCTCACAGTTGATTTTCCAAGTAGATCAAAGACAGAAGGCTTGTTAGAAGCGGCAGATTCATCTTCTACCGCGATATAATTGCTGCTCACCCTTCTTATAGACATGTGCACTGGTGAGGGTTGCTTGAATCCCAAACCTTCACGCAGTTGTCTCGTCGCAACATCTGATTGTAGCTTCTCTAACTTTGACGGCTCATTAGGATTGTATCCAGCTTTTGCAAATAACCTATAAGCGTTAGGATCAAAACCTTCACCTGTTCTCTTAGTAGGGAGTGCCACATTCTGCAAATGATTTTGGGCCACAAACCCTGCAAGCGGTATTGAGGACAACTTTACTGCCTCAATTCGTTTGACTGGAAAAGTTAACCCCTTTATCATGTTAGTTTGGAGATTAGATGATTCACCTTCATCTTTCTTCTTTTTAGGGACGTTTTGGAGTGGAGGAGTTACTCTCTTGCCGTGAGACACAATGTTCCCTTTATAAGACTTATTTTGATTGGGGTGTACCTTCTCAACAACAACTTTGGTTTTGTCAGCAACCACCTCATCTCTCTTAGTCGTGGACTCGTCATTCATGAGATCATAAGTTTTTAGATCGTTTACAATGCAGTTCTTCAAGAAGAACTTTGCATCGGCGAAGTTTGACTCAGCCTCGGTGAATGGCTCGTCATCAGCAATTATCTTCTTCTCGACTTCACCTTCGTAGTATTTCAAACATTGATGGTAGGTAAATGGAACCACTTTATTCTCATGTATCCAAGGCCTTCCAAGCAAGACGTTGTATGAAGTCTTTGCATAGATCTCATGCAGCCATGCACTTGATTGCATATCTTCAGTGGTGATTCTCAACCTGATCGCGCCTATGTCTCTTTGCCCCCCTTGGTTGAATCTTTGGATCATCACACGACTTTCTGAGAGTTCGTTCATGGGAATACCAAGTTCTTTCACAGTGCGAATTGGAAAGATGTCCTACTGGGCGTGCCAATTTGCTTGCAATAAATTTTATGCAGAAAAATAAAACTGCAGTCACAAACAACTATAAAGAAAAAAAAATTTTATTGATAAACATTGCAGGTTACAACTCTGTTTATCCCTTGATTCTTCCCTCTGATTTGTGATCCGCAATTCGAGGGCCTTAGCAGCGTATTTCTCGAACGTAGGATGATATACATCTTCTTGATGTATTTGATGATCAAGAAGCATGTAACAATACTCCATTTGGATCTTGAATGTTACTAAAACTTTGAGCAAGACATATTTGACATTGCTGAGATGATCTCCCTTTTCGAGATATTCTTTAAGGGAATATGTAACCCTTTATATAGGAGCGACCTAGGATTGAGGTAGAGTAGCCTCCAAGCTAGGGTTTTGGTAGAGTAGCCTCCGAGCATCCCTAATAGACTCCTAGAATATCAAGAGTCATCTTGTAGTATCTTGAATTTAGGATTTAGGCTGATCCGTTAAAATTTTAATGTCTACAAATGCCCCGTACTTCAAGGTTTGTTGGGGTGTAGGCTTGCCAAAACTTGAAGACGAGACTTGAAGTACTCAATTATCGCAACAGATAATTTTGAAACTCGTAGTTTTCGATTTGCAGGAGGAATAGATGAAGGGCAGAACTGGTCCCACTGGGCGTGCCAATTTGCTATGGAGGTTTGCCCCCATTGAACCATAAATCTTTGATAAGGCACACAGTTCAATGAAAGAATACATGTGAGCCCAATTTTTTAAGTTCCAATCAAGTGTATTATATTCCATCATACTTCATTCAAACAACGTTTGGGGTGATACATATTTTTGAACTCATACGACTGAACTTAGAATGAAACTTTAAGCTGCCTGCGTACCTCAGTGAAGAGGATCAAGTCATTCCGTAGTTCAGAATTTGTGAGTTTTTTTTTGACCGTACACAGTTTATACTCTTGCGGGCCAGGAGTAACATGAAGTTTATGGTCTTGCGTTAAGGAGCGTAGTAACTTGCAATTTAAGCTCGTATTTTGAGGAGCTTTATAACTTGAAGATTTTTCTCAAATTTGAAGAGTTTCATGGCATGCAGTTTTGGCTCGTGCGTCCAGGAGCACGATAATTTGAAGATTTAGCTCAAATTTTACGAGTTTCATGACATGCAGTTTAGGCTCGTGAGTCCAGGAGCGTAGTGATTTGAAGATTTAGCTTATGTTTCTAAATGCTTCGCAACTTGAAGCCTTGCTCAATTTGAAAATCTTTGCAACTTGAAGAATTGCTCAATTTTGAAGAGCTTTGTAACTTGAAATTCAGCTCGAATTTGAAGAGCTTCGTAACTTGAAAATTTAGCTCAAATTTGAAGAGTTTTGCAATTTGAATTTTGTCTCTAATTTGAAGAGCTTTACGACTTAAAGTCTTTGCTCGACTTTGAAGAGCTTTTGACTTGAGTCTTTGCTCGAATTTAAAGAGCTTTGCAACTTGAAGACTTTACTCGAATTTGAAGAGCTTTAAAATTTGAAAACTTTGCTAGAATTTGAAGAGCTTTGCAATTTGAAGACTTTGCTCGAATTTGAAGAGCTTTGCAAGTTGAACACTTTGCTCGAATTTGAAGAGCTTTACAATTTGAAGACTTTGCTCGAATTTGAAGAGCTTTACGTCTTAAAGATTTAGTTCAAATTTAGGAAGATTCATGACATACTATATAGGCTCATGTGCCAAGAAGTATTATAACTTGCAGTTTAGGCTCGTGCGTTGAGGAGCATTATAACTTGCAGTTTAAGCTTGTGTGTTGAGGAGCATTATAACTTGCAGTTTAAGCTCGGCGTTGAGAAGCATAGTGACATGCATAGACTTTTCGGTTTCATTTTTGAATTAAAACTTGCCCTCATCCTCGCCTTCTTGTTCTTCTTATTCGTCGTAAGGCTCAAAGACAAGTAGCCCTTGGTCGTCACTTATGGCCATATTTAGTTCCATATCATGAGTACGAGTTGCAAGTTCTTCAAATATTTTGGGCTTTCTGCCTTGTAAGATATAGCGAAGACCCCAATGCATGCCTTGAATGCATATTTCGATGCCAGAAGTTTCGCGAAGGTAATCTTTGAAGTTAAGGCTTAAGCTCCTCTAGTGGTTGATGAAGTCAATAACTAGTTCATCCTTTTGTTGATGAGCGTTTGTAAGTTCGATCATGCTTACGATGCATCTTGTGCTATAGAAACGATTGAAAAACTCCTGCTCTAACTGCTCCCAACTATCAATGGATCCAGGTTCGAGATCCGTGTACCTATCGAATGCAATACCTTTGAGAAATCGCACAAACTGTTTGACAAGATAATCGCCATACGTTCCAACATTGTTGCAAGTTTCAACAAAGTGTGCTACATATTGTCTCGGGTTTCCTTTGCTATCGAATTGTTGCAACTTAGGAGGTTGATAACCAACATGCATCTTCAAGTTATTGATTATTTGCGTGTACTGCTTTGCATATGTGAGAGATAATCTGGACGACTCACGCTTATCTTTGATAGACTCCATGATGAAGTCCTTTAATTTCTCAATGGGAATCAGGCCTTCAACGGAGACTTGAATCTGCTTGGTCGTCGTTGCTTGCTTTTCGGAGGAGTCTTCTTTCTCTTGTGATCTATGAAGATTTAAAGGTGTTTGTGTGGATTCTCCCTCTACTATGCTATCCAATGTATTTGTTAACTTGGAAAGTTTAGTATCTTGATCTTGCATGTGCTTTGACAAGCCTTCGTCTGCTTTCGTCAAATTTACAAGTTGTTCTTCTATGGTAGAAGCTTCAATAACCATTGCTTGCATGATCGACGTAAAGGATGAAGAATGATATAGATCATTATTGAAATAGAGCTCAGGGGTCGCATTAATTGAGGCTAGAGTATATCCAGCGCTCAAGTCATCATCATCAACTTGCCTGAAGGATTTCTTGGACTTAGATAAACTAAGTTGGGCAAGAACCTTTTCTATCCTTTCGACGACATCATTCCCCTTTTGAGTCGCGCTTATAGAGGATCTTGTTCCTTTTGAGGATGAAGATCCGACAATAGGGCTCGAAGTGGACGATGCTTGAAGTGTTTGTTGTTCTAAAGAGCTTGCTTTGCTCCTTGTAACTGGCTCAAAGCTTTCAAAGGTAACATCGAGTATGCTTTCCACATCAGCATAAAACTTGGAATTAGCAACCTTAATGAAAGTTGATCTGAAGTTGATTTTCTGTGAAGCCATTTCAATGTTCTTGAACTTTTGTGATTGAAAAATTGAGATGAGAGGTAGAGATTGTCCCACTGGGCATTTCAGAATTTGTAGACAATAAATTTACGTCAAGAAAATAAAATCAAGACCGAAAAATATTGTAACAATCATAGTATTTGATTTCAAATAATTTGAGTGTACAATCTCTATGAATCCTCTGATTCTTCTTTCCAATAGTAAATAAATTCAAGGTGAGCTTGATCTTGAACATATATTTGTTGTCACGAATGATGATCTTGAATTCAACTAGCACGAACTTTGATTTGAACTCGTACTCCTTAAATCTTGATTTGTTTTTCGATCTTGAGCTTGAACTTGATTTGTTCTTCGTTCTTGAGCTTGAACTCGATTTGTTGAACTTGAACTTGATTGCTTGAAGCTTGAAACTTATGGAGGAATTTACAGTGTTTGATCCATGAGCTCTTTCTTGCTTCTTGTTATAACTTCTGGTGTCTTTTCTGGGTTATGAAGATCCCTATTTATAGTTGTGGGAGGGAAGAGTTATGATAAGAACAAACTCTTTCCGACCAATCAAATTGAAGTATGACATGGTCGCATTTGATTGGCTAGAACATGTCACTTGCACACGCGGTGCGATTTTATTGGCCTTTTAATGTGACTTGGCATGCCTTGTCACTTTGACATGTGGCATGATCCTATTGGCTCTTCCGCTTGACTTGGCGTGCCATGTAATATGACACTTAGACCGAACTGGGCCTCTAGGAAGATGGCATTTTAGGTTTAATGGAGTGGGCTCATCACTTTAGCTCAATTAAATGGGTTAGCCCAATGGATTAAGTCTTATTTATTAAATTTATATATATTGGACTTATATAATTAATTCAATTATATTAGCCCATAATATTTATTTGGACTAACATATCTTGAATTTAAAATATAGTCCAAGTAATTGTATTAGTTTAAATCCAATAAAATTTAAATGCTTACAACTATTTTCATTAGGTTTTGATAACTCAAAAGGGTAAAAGAAAATAGAAAACTTGACCACAGTTAGAAATTCTTAATTTTTTTTACAGATATTATCTGTGTTAGCTTGCCCACGTTGTCTCTTGCCCACGTTGTCTCTTGCGAAGAAACTCGTAGTACGTAAATTAACAACCTAACATAAAACTAATCAAATAATAATGAATTTTGTTTGCTCTAAAAAAAAATAGATAACAATTGAATTTATACGCGCTTTAAAGTATATGTGGATTAATTTAATACAAATGATTAATAACGTTAAATAAGTGAATTAAAGATAGAAAAAAATAACCAAACTAGTTGTGATGTTAGGTCCGAGCTTGAATCTGAGCTTAGTGATTGTTCTGGCCTCGATTCGAAGCCAAATACTTATGAAGAACTACGAGCAAAAATAAAAATTTTGAATAACTTTAGAAGCATAGAAACAAGTGTATATTGCCTTGATACGTGTATAACCGTGTGTGTATTGAACAATAAACTTTCCTTTTATATAGTATGAGAGTTTTACCCTAAGTACAATTCTAAGAAAGGTAAAAATCTTCTTTTTCGTTAATCACTGATCCGCTGACGATACGGGCCGAGATCCACGTTGTGATATCCGGTTGGGCACGAATATCACAGCCATTCGTTAGCCGTGTACAACCGTTTGGTTATGCCTTCTGAGGTCCTGGAGCCCGAACCAGATTCGGGGGGCATTGTCTCGATGGCCCTGGTGGTAAGCGTTTCGTTCGGGCCTTAGTACAAGAGGTTTTTAGTTTCGATTCCGATTTCATGTATTTATGTCCTTGTTCCGTTTGTTCCATCGGGTAATCGGGGTGCTCACTAGCCCCGGTTTTACCCGAATCTAAATTTGTTAGGTGTTTGTCCTGATTTTCATAACATATTTGGTTTTCCTATCTCTTGAAGGAAAGAGCAACATGTTTATCATAATTGGGTCTCATATTTGGCTAGTCCCTTTTATTGTTGGAAAAGGTTTGAATTTCTATAAATTGAGAATCATTCCTTCTCATTCAATAGCATCATCAATGTAGCCTAAGGGGTTTGAGGATCTTGTTTAGGGGGAGAATTTCAGGACAAGTGTTAGTCTGCTACTTATGTTTGCCTCTTTGTGAGATTGTTGTCTCGATGTTTTGTACTCTCTTTTATATAGTAGATTGCTCATCTCCATCTATAAATGTAGGTCAATTGACCGAATCACATTAAATATTTATATTTCTTTGATAAATTTTTCTTTTATTATTTAATTTATCGTCATTCAAGGTTTGATTTAGTAGCTTTCGAATGACACGATGATCATTTTGATCATAACAGAATTCTTACAACATAAAATACGTTTGAACATGTTCATCTAGACGGTGATAAACTTAAATGGAGTTACATAAATTGTGAGAATTTATATATTGGATCCTAATTTGCTTGAGTCAATGTGAACAGTTTAACAGAACAGAGTGATCGTGACACTAGTTCGAGTTATAACTTTTGGACTGTCCTTGTGAATATTTGAGCAAAATAGTAACAAGCAACTGATGAACTGGCAATTGGTAAGGGTAATATAATTATACTCTATATCTTAGAAAGACACGTCAATATTTACGTGTCAAATTCACGGATATCAGGGAAGTTTGTTAAGTAATAAAACAAACAAACAATCAGCCAGCTATTTATGACTAGTAATAATAAAGACAGAAAGAAAACTTACAAATTCCTTGTACAAATAAAATAAAAATAAGTAGTCTAATTAATTAAAACAAAATTGGATAAATATAAAGAAAGTTGAACAAAGACATAGGGTAGTTAACAAGTCACATAAATCAAATTCAAGCCAGTAGGTTGTGCCACCAAACTCCACATCAATATTTCCCCTGCCCCCCTCTTTTTAATTTATTTAATTTAATGCAGTCATGTTCATGTTCATGTTTCCCAACTTCCACTTGAGAATACACTCTTACCACGTACTATTAATTAAGACCTCCATCTTCATCTTCACCCATCTTTAATACACTTCCAGCTACTAACTCATTAATTACATCTACTCTTTTTGCCCTTGCTGTAATTTTTTCAAAATACATAGCTTAGAGTTTGTATGATTTTATTTTTTATTGTTATTTTTTACGGTGTCTAGGCTAGTTTACACGTCTCGAATCTTTTATTTCTTTTATTACGTATTTTAGAAGAAAAAAAGCAAAAAGGAAAATATGTATTAATTATTAATCTGTGGAATTTAAAAATTGTAACCTGTTTATAACATAATTGACTATGTGAAATTCATGAGTGGTAATGTCTTGTTTTCGCTCAAGAAAAGAAAATCAATTTGCATTACTTGTTTTTTTTTTTGGTCAAGGGAAACGTAAAAGTTTTTTTTTTTTTTTTTTTGGGTAATTAAACTTTTCATTTCACCAAGTGAGGAAATTACAAAACAAGCTTAGCTTCCACAGCTAACTCCTCTTGAATAACCCTTTCTTAAAATCATGTCTTAATAATGTGCAAAATCTGCTGCTTATTCATTTAGCGATAAGAGTTTATAGACATTTTCTACTAGTTTGTAACCACTGCAATCACTAATGGCAGAAAAATTAGGCCAAGGACGGCCATGTATTAATTAGTGCTCAAGCTGTAAAATTTATACTCCTAGCTATGTTTTTATTTGTACACATGTCTAACTTTTTGGTGAATTTAAACAATATGGAGTTCATAGATTGTAAGCAATTTCACTACAAGACAGAGAGTTAAAAAGATAGAGTTGACTGTATTCAATCTACTCTTTGTCGGTGTTTACTAACTTCGACGACAGATAAGGTTACCAAAAGGGACAAATGGTTTCTAGACCCTCACATTCCTGCTCAGATTTATCTCTATTAGGGGTACTATCGGAATTTCAAGGCCAACAACTTGTAATACATTATCTAAACAGTTTTAACTAGAGGTGGAACCAGGAGTAAAAAGGTTATGGTTTTTTGGGTTTTAATCTCTTTTAAGTTATTGGGGCTTGAATTAATAATTTATATATATTTAATGAATTTTTTAAAGTTAATATAAATTTGAACCAAAACTTTTTTAAAGCTAATAAATAATTTGAACCGTCAAGAATTAGGGTTGAAATTAGGGGTGTATAAATGAAACCGACAAATCGCACCAACCTGATAATTCGAGTCAAATCTAGAAAATAATCCCGACTATGATTTGGTGTTGGAAAAAAAAACCCGATTATATTTAGTTTGGTTTGGTTTTAACTAAAAAAAGTCAAAGCGAAACCAAACCAACCCGACATTAATATGTATAGAAATTTCAAATATATTTAATACATAAAAATATCTATGGTAGTGTAGTTTATAAATATTTCTTAAGCTTTTTCACAATTTTATCTTTTAACACATTATTTCAAAGCTTGAGCTTATAATTTTTGGATGCTCCAATAAGTTTTATAGTCCATAAATATTAGTAACTCAAATAAATCCTAAACCAAAACCAAATCAATACTAATGCTAATAAAAGACATTCAATTCAATTGTACTATGGATGAAAATAGTGTTGAATATCTATTTTTTAGTTTTTCCATGGTTTAGATAAAATGTATAACTTATTTTTCTTTTAGTGGTTAGTCATGTAAATAATAGTATTTATTAGTCATAATTTTAAATTATGTTTGTTTTCATTATGGTTTATTAATAATATTTATTTTATGCGATTTTATTTTTTTTATTGTTGAATATTTTAGTACAATGCGATGACTCATCTCATATTTATGTTATTTTATTGAAAAACACCTTATATAGTTCTGTCTTATTAGGATTAAAGAAATATTTGGAGTACAAATTTTACGTTTTGTGCTATGAAGACTTTACGGAAAAAAATTTGAAAATCCGAGATTAAAAAAACGGACTTTTATTGGTTTGGTTTGGTATTTAGATTTAATAACCCGATACAATTGGTTTGGTTTGGTAATTAAAAAATCCGAACCAATTCGACCCATGTACACCCCTAGTTGAAACTTGGTAGGTAGTCGAATTTCTCCTAGTCTTATCAATAGTATTAATGTTATTCTTGTATTTTCTTATTCCTAAATCTTTGTTATTATACGTTGTGCTATTCTCACCCGTAATATTAGTACTATTCTTATATTTTCTTATTTCTAAATTTTTGTTATAACACAGTTGTGACATTCGCTTCCATTATCCTATCATCTTGTTGTTGTTATTATTTGTTGCTTTGAGCCAATGGTCTATAAAAACATCATCTTTACGTTCACAAGATAAAGATAAAGTTTGCATACATATTACCTTTACTCGGATAGATACGACCAAACCGATAGCTAACATTCTAGTCTCCCTGTACAAAAGTTAAATTCCCCGTGAAGCTCATGGGTCGTGTATGTCAAAAACAGAGAAAACAACACAACAAATATTTTCAGGAACAAATGTCACAAGAGGCTGATCCAAGACACTAAACTGGTCTTTGTACTTAGTTTACAGGCCTTGAGAATATATCAATAGTCGACAGAAAGGTTGCCAGAAAATTCCTATTGCCACCTCTTATAGTTGTGAGAAAAATGTACAATCCTTTAATTACAACATACTGAGTTTTCACTATAACACCTTCCTAGAGACTTTTCCCCTTTATAATACCTTAACAGATTCTCAACAAAAAAAAAACGAGATTTATATTGTGAGAAAGCAGCATGCTGCTATACTATTCAACTTCCACTAAATTCCGTGTTTAAATGTTTCAACGACAAATTCTTCTTACAAAAGAATATAGCCCAAAAAAGAAAAGGAAAAAAGAATACAGAAGATATAAAGAAATTACATGAACAGAGTGGGAGGGGTTGCTTAAAATGAACACTATCGCCATTCTTAATGGTTTTCTCTCTATTCAAAGATGCTGCTGCTGCTTTCGCTTAACCATCTGCTCCACTGTAACTTGCTCTTCTTGTCAAGTATTGCAAACAACTTTTAAGTGTTGGCAGAGAGGGAATTCCCTTAAGTGCAATCAGCTCTCCACATATTTTCCCCATTGTTCTTCTCATTTACATGAATGTACCAAGGTCAGGTTCGGCATCTAATTTCCAACTTGACTTTTCAGTTGAACTAATATATCCCTAACCTATGAACCCTACACGCAAATTTAATCGACCTGCTCACCGATCAAGTCAAGTCCAACGAGCAGGAATGATATACCTTGAAACAGCAAGAAGTAAAAGTGGATTCCTTGAGCTGATAATAGGCTCCTCACTGAAGCTGTCAATAGCAAGAAAGCCAAGGCTAATTCTTTTGTATATATTCTGTTGTGCTTCTTCTTCTTTGATGCCTTTTTCTCCTTCTCCTTAATTTCTTCCCTCAATTCCTCCAAATCAGGCACTGAAACGCCTCGTTGATGTTTTGGTTTTTCCTCGACTAATGATGCGAGGTCGCCCTCCGAGGAACGCCCTGATTTCTTGGTGACTACCCATTCGTATGCACTTCCGAGTTGGAAGAGTCCCGAGACCATGGCATTGAACTTGGTCACTGACATGGTGTTCTCGAATAGAAGGTATGGCACGATGAAAGGGAAAGATTTAGGTGCCGGAAGTATATTGAGGAATGACATGGTGGCGGGGATGTAACAGACAACCCACGACGGGAGCGTTGCCTCAGGAATGAACATTGTCATTGGAAGGATTATGCAAAACAGAGTGAATGAATAAAATGGCAATATCAGCTTCCTCAGAAGAAAGAAAAGGAAAATCAAGTTGCCCTTCTTCCAAATGCTTATCTGCATTAACCAAATTGCATGCATTATTGCTTTAACCAAAGCATCCAAAAATATGCTAACTTAACAAATATAATTGGAGATCACTCAAGTGGAAGCATTCGAAATATGATCTTATTATACCTTCGATTTAATGATGGCAGGTAAACAGAGACGGAACAACTGCATTGGCCCCGAATGCCATCTATGTTGTTGCTTCCTATACGCTTCATATGATTCCGGTAACTCACATTGGCACTGAAGTATTAACAAATTCTTTTAGGCTCATTCCAAAAAAAGAATTTACAATAAAGGAATACTGGAGATTGAAGCTTCTAGCATTGAATTTACCTCTACATCATTGAGAAAGACAAATTTCCAACCGTGAAGATGAGCCCGAACTGCAATGTCCATATCTTCAACGGTAGTCCTTTCTAACCAACCACCAGATTCTTCTAATGCCTTTATCCTCCATACTCCAGCAGTACCATTAAAGCCAAAGAAATTCAGGAAAATACCATTCACCTGCTGCTCCACTTCAAAATGAAAAGCCAAATTAATGTGTTGCAGTCTTGTTAGTAGATTTTCATCCTTGTTCACAAAAGACCACCTTGCTTGAACCAATCCTAGGTCCTCATTATCCTACAATTCAAAAAAAAAAAAAAAACACATACACTTAATAAAACAAACCACTCACATCAGCACATTCTACACTAAAGTGAGCAATAGTAGAATCATAGAACCATATAATAAAACCACACACAATTAAGGGAGAATATCACATGGGGTTAGAATCCAAGATTGAAAAATTGGATACCTTGAAATAAGGAACGGTTCTTTTAAGAAAATCAGGAGTTGGCTGAAAATCAGCATCAAAAATGGCAACAAATTCATAGTCTTTGACATAGCTGCAATTCATGGCTGACTTAAGATTGCCAGCTTTATAACCTTCTCTAATCACTCTATGCCTGTATATTATATTAGCACCTTCCTTTTGCCATTTATGCACCTCCTCTTTGATCAATGTCTGAGTAGTAGGATCATCAGAATCATCAAGAATTTGAATCAAAAACCTTGATTTAGGCCACTCCAAACAACACACAGCAGCAATTGATTGCTGATAAACCTGAGATAACAATTCCCACCGACACAAAATTTCACAACAACATTAATACAACCACCGAAAACATAAAAATGAGTTCTTTACAAATAATTGAGACAATTAAGAAAATCTTGGAAATTATAAAATTTACCTCTTTTTCATTACACATGGGGATCTGAACAAGAACCATAGGGTAGTAACCACTAGCATCACCAGATTCCAGATCCAGTGGACCCTCTTTAGCAACTGGCTTAATCTTCTTAATCTTGATCCAAAAACACCCTAAACACAGTACTAATCTATCCACACTCTGGATAAGGAAAAGCACAATGCAAGCATTGGCTAAGAATTGAAGAGGGGGAGCAAGATACTCCACTCTAATCAAAACCCACTTAGAATAAAACGAATCAAACACACTCTTCACAGCTAATGGATTTGCGAATGTGTGCAAATCCAAAGAGTATAAATACTGCAGTTGAAGATCTGGAGCACTAAAGTGCCAGCCTTTGAAATATGCAGCTATTTCAAAACCTAACAAGATTACCGAAAACCAAAGGAAGATCTTTATGCAAGTGTAGAACCGGTTTTTGCCAGCTGGGTTGTCGGAGTCAGTCCTGCCGGAGGCTACACGGCGGCGGACGGCGGCGCCGAGGCTGAACAATGCTGATGCTATGGAAGTTAAACAACCTGCAGCTTTATGAGCTTTGAGTAAAAGAACCCAAGTGAGCTGTTTTGCATTCTTGTTTCGGACTTTTTCACGTTTGTATGGAGACATTGAAACATCATCGTTTGGTAATAAAAAGTCATCCTCGGACGGTCCTTCAAGTTCAACCATTGACCAATTGTTTGGATTTTCCATTTTTACTACAACTGGTGTACCCCTATGGGATTCTTTAGCCCACCATTTAAACGATGGTGCCATTTGTTTAGTTCTTGAATTAGACCCAGATGGGAAAATGAGCCTTAAAAGTTGTAAAGATTGAAACTTTGAGTATATTTCAGCTCAAATAAACACAATGTGAGCAAAACCCAGATGGAAAAAAGTAAAGGGTCGTTGAGTTTAGCACACAAAAATGCTATGATAAGTCCATTGCAGAGAATCCACAGTGAAGGAGATAAGCAGAGAGACGAGTGTGAAGGGAAAGGGGTAAAAGATGCAAAGGCGTCTCTATTTCACGAAGACAGACAGACACAAACACACACACACACACACACTGGTTATAAGGGAATATGAAATTTTGCAAAAGAGTATATTGAATGTAGAGAGAGAAAGATAGAGAGGAGGAGGAGGAGGCTATAATGCTCTATGATTTGGTTGAAGATAGTACTACAGCCCCTTGGATTACAGCTTGCAGGGGGAAAATAAAAAGGGATTTCAGAATTTTTTGTAATAGAAAAAGATGATTTATAGAAAGTGAAAATAAAGGCAGAAGAATGGTAGTAGTAGTGTTGTTTATGGTAACAGCTCAACACGTCTTTGATTTTTGATTCCCAGTATTCAATAAAAATTGGAAAATCAAAATAAATTCAAAAGGAAATTGACAGCACGTTCTTTTGTTCAATACCACCACTCTTGTATTTTTTTTAAAAAAAACTTTACCAGAGTGGTTTTATTCCTCTCCTTTTTTCACCCTTTCACATGACCAACAACATCAAAATGACACAAAATCAAATCGGACATAAAATTTGTGGGCTATTGTGTTTTCTCTTCCCCCTTTTTTTTTTCCAGAGTTTTACTTTTCCACCTACTACTCCTTTATGGAGTTTTATAATGCATATATATAATATAATAATAATAATAATGAATCAAAAGCGACACCCCATAAAGAAGAATGTAAAACCAGAAAAAGAAACTACCATTACGTATATGATATTCAAAACATAATACGTAGATATTTGTAGATAAACAGAGATTCAAATGAAGTTTTTAAGGTAAAAATATGGAGTGTAAAAGATCTTATGAAGCTTCAAATCCTCCTTCCTTCCTACTGGGATGGAATATTTCTGCGTGTGAATTTCATAAGGTAAGAAATCAAGATTCAAGATCTGTCTTTTGGTATATGACAATATTGTATCTAGATAGATATCAACGAATAAAAATAGTGCGAATATATATTAAAATAGACAAAGAAGTTGATAGAAATACGGTATTAGTATTTATTCACATACGAAAAGAATATAGGAGGAGGATGAGATAAATCAGCCGAATTAGCTAATCATCAAACTTTAACTTGCAATGGCATAGTCATTAGAGAGATAAGATCTGGGATTTTGTTTTTGCTGTAAATTCATATTTTTGTAGGAAAAAAAAAAAAGAAGAAAAAAAAATGAAATCTATTTTGTAATTTGTTGTCTTGTTTTTGGTTTTGTTCGGCATTCCTTGACCGAGAAAAGAGCGGGTCATGGCCGTCACCTAAGTTTTAATGTCCAAATCACCCTTGGGAAATGTTAGTTCTATCATACATGAAGAGATAATATCCTAAGGTTCGACATTTAAAAAAATACTATTAAATTAAGTTGGCCAACAATAATAATTAAACTCTTAATATCAAGTGTGATATGATGATTTAAAAAAATTAAAATTTATAATATTGTACTGATAATTCAATATACTGTCAGTATATGCAATTTCAAACTCGTTCAAAAAATCAAAATAAGATTGAAATAGAAGGATTTAATAGTCATTACGCATTGTTTGTCTACTTTATCTTTCGTCTTAACCTGTTTTGTCTTTGTGGTGATAATACTTTTCAATAATTAGCGTCATTCACGCTCAGCCAAAAAGACAATGCTCAAACGAAAACTTGCCACTTCACTATAGCGAAAATTTTGTAGGTATAAGAATTTAGGGGTGGACCTCTTTTTCTTTCTTATATATTTTTATTTTTTGGAATAACATCAAATCAAATTGTCTTTTTATAATACTTCCGAAAATAACGAAAGTTGCCTTGAACAAGTGGAGCTACAAAGCAGAAAGCTGCATCAAATCTTTCCTTTTTCAAGGTAAAAATTCAAAAAAAAAAATAGGGTAACATATTGTTACATTTTAGAAGCATAGCACTCATAAAATTAAGAAGTGTTCTACATGTAGTAATAGTACTTAATATGGTAATATAAGATCACTTCCTTTACCATAAAGAAATTATAATACTCGCTATAGCTGGTTTTAAAAAAGGCAAAAGTCCATGAAATTAAAGTTATTGACTAACGTTTTAACATGTAATCAATATTTTAATAATTTCAAGTCAACTTCTTTAGGAATATGAATTAAACTATTTTATAGCTATGAAATCAAACTTTTACTTCGAAATACCTTGCATGCAGATGCAAAATGGACTTGAGACTTTACCTTAATTTTTCATTTGGATGTGCAATAATTCTATATTTAAGGATTTAAGTGTGATGACCCAAAATGTCATTTTTAAATTTAATGATTAATTATGTGATCTAAGCACTATTTACCATTACTCGCTACGGAGGGAATTTAGGATTGTGACATTAAGTTATATATACCGACTTAGAATGAATATTTTATATAATTAATATAATTTAACTTGCTATAACATGTTATAAGAATATATTAAATAAAATAAACCCTTTGAATATTTTACCGCGTGATAGGCATGGTTTGGATGATGTAGGAGCAATAACAATTTACAAAATTAAGAATTTTTTTTAAAAAAACAAAGCTAGTCCATTACTAATGACTATGAAACATTGGACTGATTAAAATTATGAAGGTGTAGGACAACCTTCTTAACTCTGAACCCAAGCACCGACAGTTTGCGGTCAAATAGATTTGTCTACTATACTAGAAAAAATGGGGCCAATAAATTCGTTGATGGAGTAAAAAGAGGCCTAACAGGAATTTAATATTTTTAAAAACGAAGTACTTTCGAATATTATTTTACTAACTTAACTACTGAATTTATAATTTATTACACATAAATTATAAGTTCAAAATTTTAAGACTACGTTTTGGAAGTTTCGAAGGTTAATGCTTTGAGGTCATGTGACTAAGTACACAAATGTCACCTTTGCCTGCTCTTTTCTTGGAAGCTCCTTTTTACCCCCCAAAATTCACTCTAATAAGTCTCTATCCATTATGAAAGCTTTGAATTGACTTTCACTTTCCACAATTTGTAAAAACATCATGCATTACAGTTAGATTGTGTTCCACACTTCATTGTCCTATCATATCAAATGAGTTGTAATAACTATGTGAATAACATGACAATTAATTTGTTTAAAGATTCATTTGTGATGGAGGGAGCGTTAGAGCCGCGGTAAAGTTGTTTTCGCGTGACCTATGAGTCATAAGTTCGAGTTGTGAAAATAACTACTAACGCTTATATTAGGGTAGACTGTTTACATCACACATCTTTGAGTGCGATCCTTTCCCAAATTCTGTGTGAACGCGAAATGTCTTGTGCACCGAGCTGGCCTTTTATCCATAAGTGTGATATGTTTATGAGATAATCATAATCGAGTATATTTTTCATGTACCTAAATATTTTTCACTTAATAATTTAGTAGTCAATATGTCAAATTCAAATTCCAGTGTCTAGGACTTCAAATTTTGTGTGTTGTCAACTTGACCTTCCTAACTCCTAAGTATATTCTCATTTGGACCACCAGACCACAAATCAAGGAGTATTATGACAAAATATTTCAAGCTAGAATAAGTGCAATAGCTCTTTCAAAAAACTTTTATTTAAACAAAGCAAAATTCTTTTATAATTGTAGTAGAGGAAAATGCCAAATGGAATTGCCCCACCCCAAATAAAATAAAAACAAATAAGAGGGGAAGTTTCAAAATTCAAAAATTCTGCCACGTGCACATGATAGTTCCTTAAAATGGGATGGGGGCAACAATGGAATTGTCTGAGGCACGTGAGACTACTCAGTTGAGGCACGTGCGAGACTGGGACCAAGCCGGCTCTCAACTACCGCCGGCCACATTTCTGACGTTGTTTGTTTAACTCCTACATCCGCCGGCTCCCAGCAATCGCCAAAGTATCTAGTATTATTATATTCATTATAGATAATTACTTAATTAATTGTTTGATGTATAAAAAGCTCGTAATGCTAGCATTAATTAGCTCTATTGAATTGTGTAACTATTTTATCGAAAATTTTTAAATTGTTTAAAGAAAAAAGTTGCATTTATTTATTTACTAGTCGCAATTAGCCCGTGCTGAGCACGGACCCAATAATTTGAAGCTCAAATATTTAAACTCTTAGTGTTTGTTTGGAAAGTTTTTATGTAATTGAATTTGAGTGTAGTTTAATGTAATTACACAATTTAACATATTTATCTGTACATTTAATTACTTAGTCCACATAAAATTATGCATAATTAAAACGAGGTAGCTACACTTTGCAATTATCAAAGGTGATAAAGAATTAATGGTAATAATATAATATAATTATCATATGATATTTCAAATCTTATTTTTTCTTTTTAAATATTTTTTTTTTAAAACTCTTTTCCTCTTCAGATTTTTTCTCTCAGAGCGTACTTCTTGTTCTTGCTTCTAATTCTAGCCACGTGCTCCTTTTACCTTTTTTTCTGTCTACTACATACTTTCTCTTAACTCTTTTTATTATTTTATCTATAAAGTCTTCTTGCTGCTAGAGCAATTGCTTGTACTCGTTCTTCCCATTTTTCCCTTCTTATTGCATACTTTCCTGCTTTTATTTTTCTTACTACGTAATTGTAGTAATTTGTGATTTATTGTATATTTTTTTCTTTATTCTTCCTTATGACATCATTATTAATAAATATTATGCTTTATTATAAATTTAAAATGCTCGTTTTATATGTCTTCTAGATGGACTAATAAATAATGTTTATTTTTTTAATTGCTTGATCATGTAAGATTTCAATAATAAAGTAAAAATTACGATGTTGACAGATAATATATATGCAATGTAAGAGAATAACTCAATAGAATTGATGCCAATAAATTTAATAGGGATTTTTTTAATGAGAAAGACTTATTTAAAGAAAAATAAATTATCAGCAAAAATAACTACAATTTCACAAGTTACATTAACTTTAATTAAACTATAAATCTTTTGTGCAAATTATTGTGAAAGAAAATAATATTTTAGTTGCCAAGAAAGAACCAACAAAGAAGTACACTTTTGAGATAATTAAAGTAAAAAATTCACATTTAGATATTAAAATTTATGAACTATTGTTTTTTTGAGTAAATAATACTAAATATCACATATTAGTTACTCTGATCATTCAACACTAAAATAATATAAATCAAACGAAGAAATAGGAAAGATAAATGGAACCTCGAGGTGCATCACTGAACTATTAGGGAAAAAGTTGGGTGGGGCGGGACATGGGGCCCACTGGAGGGATTGGAGTGTAGAAGTGTGTGGTGATGTTTGATGACATAAGCCGAGTGGCAATTTAGTCAAAACACTCAAAAGATTATGTTGAAGGTACAGTAAAGTTCCTTTTTAAGCAATCATATTGCTCCATTTAAATTAAAATTATCAAAATGCCCTTTTGGTGTCAAGCAGACATGTTGACCATCAACTGTTTATCCTCTTATATATATTAGTAGTAGATTTTGGTTTACAGTCTGCTTCCTTACATGCATCCATAGTCTTTTCTTGTTAGGTCAAAAACATAAAATATTTTTGACCATCAACTGCTTATCCTCTCATATATATTAGAAGAAGATTTTGGTTTACAATCTGCTTCCTTACATGCATCCATATTCTTTTCTTGTTAGGTCAAAAACATAAAATATTTTTGTTTTGGGTGATTTGATTCATAGTTATTATGTTGTTTTATGTTATGTTAAATTGTGTAACTATTTTACCGAAATATTTAAGTTGTTTAATAAAAAGCACTTTATTTTATTTTATTTATTTCATAGCAAGGCACTTAAGCTTAATTCATTTTATCGGGGTTCGCAATTGTATATGGGTAAAACGGGGGCTAATGAGCACCCCGATTTTTTGATGGAGAAAACGAAGCAAGGACGTAACTATAATGAATCGAAATCAAAGCTGGGAGCCTCTCGTATCAAGGCCCAATCAAAACACCTGCCCTCGGAGCCATCAAGACCATGCCCCCGGATCCGGTTCGAGCTCCAAGACCTCGGAAAGCATTACCAAACGTACGCACATGATTAACAAAGGGCCGTGATATCCGTGCCCGACCTGAGTCTGTCCATCATAACGAAAACAACAATATAGTACCTACCCCCTGCTGATCCCAACAGAGTCCCGGTTGCAGACCCAATCGACGCCAACTCACATGTGGACATCGATGCCAACCTGCCGACCGACCCTAAGAACAGTATTTGCGGAGGAGCCCGACCAATAACTCAAGCTACGCCCGAAGGTGAAGGCGACGACGACAAGATCAATCTGCGGGTGATCTTCGAAATGTTACAGGCCCAACATGAGGCGATAGCACAATTGTAGAATCAAAGTCGCGCCCCCAGCAGAGTTGAGCCCAAACCATCTCGGAAAAACATCCGAAGAAATGAGCAAGTCACAGAAAAGGCCGGGTTAAGCTGAGCACGGGACCAACCCCAAAATAATAAAAATACTTGAGGAACTGACAAAGCGGGTGGAATCGGGGGAAAAGAAAATTGAGGCCAACGACAAAAACGTGGAGACCTATAATTCTAGAGTTGATCATATCCCAGGAGCGCCCCCGATATTGAAAGTCCTGGACTCCAAGAAATTTATCCAAACGCTTTTTTCTCCAAGCGCGGCACCGAAGCCAACCCTGAAGAAATTCTGTATGCCCGATATTCCGAAGTATAACTGAACCACGGATCCAAATGACTTAGAATATGACGAAATTGAGTCGGTTTTATTAAAAAAATTCGGAGAAACCCTTTCAAAGGGAGCAATAATATGGTATCACACCTTACCCCAAAATTCTATTAATTTATTTATTATGCTTGCAGATGACTTTGTGAAAGTGCATGCCTGGGCCATCAAGGTCGAGACCAGAAAATCGGACCTTTTCAAGGTAAAATAAAAAGATAACAAATTGCTCAGGGAATTTGTATTGAGGTTTCAAATGTAACGGATGGACCTGCCTCCGGTTGGGATGGTTGGGCCGTTCAGGCGTGCACTCAAGGACTTAACTCCCGAAGCTCCTTGGCTTCACATTAGTTGAAACAAAATTTGATAGATTACCCGGTGATAACTTGGGTCGACGTTCATAACAGAAACCAATAAAAAATCAGAGTCGAGGACGATCAGCCCAGGCCCCCGTCCGGGTCTGTTTATCCCATTAGAACTAATGACAGGTCTAAGAGAATTATCGATCCTGAACCAAGACCGGACAGAGATCGGTATCAGCCGTATAGCGTAGATCAAAGGGGTAACGGATCTGGGCGTAACCCCGCGAGAAGCGAAAAAGGGAACGATCGAGGCAACAGTAGTTGGGGACTCATGAGCAAAAACGGTTTCGATAGGCCACTGGGGGCCAGCGAGGCGCCAAGGCTATCGGAATATAACTTCAATGTCGATGATGCCAGCATCGTATCTGCCATCAGGCGCATCAAGGATACCAAATGGCCTTGACCATTGCAGTCCAACCGTGATAAGTTATGTACTTTTTTGTATTTTGATGATCTAACAAACTTTATGATAAGAACCAGATTGGGAGCCTGTTACACATCCTCAAAGTGCTCAAGAACAACAAGTATCAAGTCGGGCACAAGTTCTAACAACTACAGTTAAAGAAACGACAGAGGAAACAGATGGACATCGGTTCCCTTACTGAATGTACTAGTCAACTCCCCACAGTTGTAAAGTCGTTGCAACTATTCCTATGCACATACGTAACAGTGCAAACAATGCAGCAGTCACTTTATGGGGAATGCCTTGTACCGGATAACTGCTTGCATTATCCAAGTGACATCACTTGCATATTATCAACATGAAGCAAAGGAAAAACACACACTTGCACATCCGAAAAATCAACAAGTCTTCTCTCAAGTGTGTTGCCATTTTGCAAGTGACCTCAAGGCTTCAAGAACAAAGAACAACAGAACGAAGGACCAGTTTCCAACATTGATTTACCACGTGTCCTTAGTTGTGTTGTAACTTTGTTACAGTGATCTATTTGTAATTCTTACTTAGCTTAGCTAGAAGCATTGTGCAGGAAATCATTTATAAAATCATAAACCTTGTGTTTGTGTCTTGGCTAGAGTTAGTCGAGTTGTGAGCTTTGTAATAGAGTTATTACAAAGAGGCTTATGGTAGATTTATTACAAGTGAGTGAGGGATTAAGAGTTTAATTCCTAGGTTACAACAGTGTATAATCTAAAGTTTGCTCAGTAGTGAAGTTGAAATCCTACGAGTGTAGGTCGTAATTTTTAATCCCATGAGTTGAGAGTTTTTCATGTAAAAATCTACTGTGTCATCTACTTATCTCCTATCGTATGTGTTCTGTGGGAACTGATAAAGAACCTGGCTCTCTATACATTTTGGTGGACCCTAAGTTTCCACTAATTCGTATCAGAGCATATTCTTTCTATCAGGCTAACACCTAGAAAGGATCCAAATGGATGCTCCACCAAACTCTAAATAAGGTTAATCAACCTACAGACCACCAAGGTTCAATGGACAATACTATGGATGGCGGAAGACAAGGATGCATGATTTTATCATGGATGAAGATTTAGAGCTCTAGGATGTTATCTGCGATGAACCCTTTATGCCTATGAAAAATGTTGGCGAGCCAGCAGTGACAGTTCCAAAGACAAGGAAGGAG
Source organism: Nicotiana tabacum (assembly GCF_000715075.1). NCBI lineage: Eukaryota > Viridiplantae > Streptophyta > Magnoliopsida > Solanales > Solanaceae > Nicotiana > Nicotiana tabacum. The sequence continues at coordinate 25,129,651 of NC_134091.1, forward strand.
TACAACGATGCTTACCGAAAAGCCATAGAGAAGAACTTCTAAGCAAAAAGATTCTCGCATATGGTATTGGACCAGACGAGTACAACAGAATCTATGACTGTCAATCTGCGAAGGAGATCTGGGAAGCTCTCCAAACAACACATGAAGGAACAACTCTAGTCAAGCAGTCAAAGATCAACATGCTCACCACTAAGTATGAACTCTTTAGGATGAAGGATGTGATTCACCTCCATCATCAATGAGCTCCACTCTCTAGGAGAGATCATTCCAAGGAACAAACTTGTCAGGAAAATATTCAGTGTATTACCTGATTCCTGGGAAAGCAAAGTAAATGCTATCATGGAGGCAAAGGATCTACAATAGTTGACCATTGATGAACTCATCGAAAATCTGAAAACCTATGAAATGAAGAAAAAGAATGAGCATGAAAGAAGAGAACCCAAGAAGGAGAAGAACCTGGTTCTCAAGGCTGACAACAATGACTCAAGTAGCGAGGATGCTGACATGGCTTATCTAATAAAAAGATTTTAGAAAATGGTGCGCAGAAAAGGAGGCATTCTAAAAAGGGGTAGCTCCAGCAAACCAAAAGGTTATAACTTGTGTCATAAATGTGGAAAGCAAATGCACTTCATCAAGGACTGTCCTCTCCTCAAGAAAGACCAGTACAAGCACAACACAGACAAAGAAGTCAAGAGGAACCCTGTTCCTGACAAAAGATTCAAGAGAAAAAATATCGCTGATAATGTTGTAAAACAAGCTCTTGATGCATGGGAAGATTCTTCCAGTGAATCATGAAAAAATGATGAACAAGGTGACACCTCCATGATGGTAGTTGAAAGTGAAGTAGCTGAATATGACTCTATCTTTGCCCTAATGGCAATATCTGATGATGATGAAAATGAGATAAACTTTCTAGACGTTCAAAGAAATTTAAAGTCTTACTCTCACAAGAAGCTTATATCTTTGGAAAATGTTTTAATTGATGCTTATCATAGTCTTATAAATGATAAAAATGTGTTAACTATAGAACTAGGAGAGGTAGAACATGAGAAAGATGATCTGGTACTTGTAGTGGTTGACCTTAAAGAAACCATCGAGGTTCTAAAGAAAGAAAAAGATGTTCTGATTAAAAAAATTGAAAACGTGGAAGATGAGATAGATGATATGTTGGTAGTAGTTGTGGATCTAAAAGAAACAATTGAGGAACTAAAAAGGGGAAACAATTCCGAGAACATCCAAAAAGGAAAGAAAGTTGCAAGTGAGGCCCACATTAAGCTTGAAAATGAACTCAAACCTGTGAAATCTAGTTTGTGTGTTGAACTTGAAAGAAACAGATAACTTCAGGAGGATCTAGGTAGAGTTAAGAATGACCTAAAAAATCTCTAAAGTGGACTTGGTCCTCTGATACAATCACTGCCATGTCTACAAACAAAATTGTAAGGCAACATTGTGGCAACACTGGACACTTTAAAGAAAATTGTAAGGCTAGAATTCAGTCCCAACAGTAAAATAAGGTTTTTGTTGAAAAAGTAATTACTAATAAGGAATCTGGTTCCTCCATTAAAAACATGTATTTCATGCTTGGACAAAAAGAAGTTTAATTTGCCATTTTCCTCACTACAAGGGATCCAAACTTGTTTAGGTTCCTAAGTCTAATCCTTGATTTTCTTGTGCAGGGAACAATGAAAGGAAGTAACCAAAAATGGTATATGGATAGTGACTGCTCTAAGCATATGACTGGAAGCATCGATGATTTCCTTTCACTCAAAGCTATGCAAGGAGGGAGTATGCCTTTTGGCAATGGCAAAAAAGGATACATTCTGGGAGTATGATTAATTGGGAAGATGCTTACGCATTAAATTGAGAATGTGTACAATGTGAATGGCTTGAAATATAGCCTACTGAGTGTATCTCAAATTCGCGACAAAGGAAACAAAGTTGAATTTTTATCAAAAACCTGCACAGTCACAAATCTCGTGACTGGTGAAGTGGTTCTGTTGGCAAAAAGATTTAAAAATATCTATGTTGCTGATTTTGAGTCCTTGCGCAATGGGGATCTTACATGTCTGAGTGACGTTGATGATGATGCTGAGCTATGGAACAGAAGATTGGGACATGCAAGCTTTTCATTGCTGAACAAGTTGTTCAAGAAGAACCTGGTCAGTGGCTGCCTAAGTCAAGGTTCAAATATCACAAGGTGTGTGATGCTTGTGTAGAGGAAAGTAAGTCAGGTCCTCTTTCAAGGCCAAGAATGAAGTAAGCACCTCAAGGCCACTTGATCTTCTCCATATGGGTCTATGTAAACATTTGAGGGTGGCAAGAAGAGGAGGAAAGAAGTGCATCTTTGTCATAGTTGATGACTACTATAGATTCATATGGACCTTGTTTCTCAGAACCAAGGATGAAACCTTTCCAGTCTTTGTTGCATTTGTGAAGCAGATTCAAGTGAAGATGTGCCATAATGTTATAAGTATAAGGTTTGATCATGGCACATAGTTTGACAATGCAAAATTCGACGAATTCTGTGCTGAAAATGGCACAAGTCATAATGTTTCAGCTCCCAGAACACCCCAACAAAATGGTGTTGTGGAAAGGAAAAATAGGACTCTTACAGACATGGCAAAAATTATGCTAATTGACAGTGGCGTAGCAAAAGTCTTCTAGGCGGAGGCAATCAACATTGCTTGCTACTTGGTGAACAAGTGCATGATCAGGTCCCTCCTAAACAAAACTCCATATGGATGCAAATGCTTTATTCTCAATAATGGTAAGGAAGCTTTGGGAAAGTTTGACGCCAAAAGTGATGACGGGAGCTTTCTTGGATATTCCTCACAAAGTAAAGCATAAAAGGTTTACAACAAAAGGACTCAATGTGTTAAAGAAAGCATACATATAATCTTTGATGAATTACACCACCTATGTGGGAATAATTCAAATGATAAGATTGATCAAGATAGAGAGCATTCGACGGTTCCTGGAAAAGCCATTGATATGGCAAATGGAAAGGCAGAATTGATGAGCCAAGTCAAGGAATTCAACGAAGAAAATACAATAGAACACTCGGCTGATGTAGAAGAACCTGGTTCCTCCATCACGACAACTGAAGTAGAGGATAGAGTTGTTGGTGCCGTGCAAGGAACTCCTGATTCTGAGCAGAGAAGTGGTACTCACCCATCCATAGATGCCAACAATGGATCCCATTCTGAGGAACTTGGATCTTCCCACAATGAGATTCAGGTGTCTAACTGGAAGCACAAAAGTTCACATCCTCTCCAAAATGTGATTGATAAGTGGGGATTTTGACTACTTATTAGTGCCTTTTAACTTTTGTTTTAGTCTAAAGAAATTGAATTTTGCTCCCGGAACTAATGAAATTGTACAAAATTACAGGAATGCTGGAAATTGGGCTCCCGAGATAAAATCCGACTAAAAAAAGAGCAGACTAAGCACAAAGCAATAAAAGGGCACAAAAGCATCTGCGGTCGCAGAAGAAATTGCAGATCGCAGAATTTCATCTATGACCTCAACCAAAGAGGGAAAAATCTGCGGAATATTGTGCAAATTTTGAACTGCACATGAATTGTGCGGCCGCAAAAGATGGGCTAAAGGTCAAAATCAGAGAGATTGCAAAAAGACCAAGTCCAAAGCTTCAGTGAATGGTGAACCGCATAAGATTTGTGCGACCACAATCCTACTATTGCGGACTGGAGAAGAGTGCCTTGCGACTGTACTTATAAATCTGCGGACCGCAAAAATATTGCCTCGCAGCCGCAATTTAGAATTGTGCGGCCGCAGAATCCCAGCTTCCGCCAGATGAAGAAGTCTGCAGATCGCACATGGAATTGTGCAGCCCCAGAACCTCCCGAGGGGTATTTTTGTCCGAGATTTTTAATCTTGTATAAATAGACGAGTTTCACAAAATTAGGTCAAGTTTGAACATCAGCAATTACTGTAGCCATTTTTCTTTGCCATTTTTAGAAGTTTACTTTGCTTTGGTGTATTTTACAATAGATTTAATTATTTTAAGCTTTCATTATGAGTTTAATTAGTCTTTCTTCTTCATTTTCTTCAAACCCAAGTATGAGTAGCTAGATTTTTACTAGGGTTGTGACCCAACCTTAGTATGTAAATATTATGGGTATTTAATTAATGCTTGTTTATGATTGGGTGTTTATTATTCATCTTAGTTCATACTTTAATTTGAGGAATTAATGGTTGCAAACATTAGTTTATGCCTATTTGACTTAGTCTCTTCTTGAGAAAGAGAGACCCAGTCTAGGATAACTTGGCTAACAAGGAATTGGGTCAATTAAGAGATTGATTTACCCAATTAAAGGGTCCAACCTAGAGATAGTAATAACCCGACTTGAGCTTTTATCAGTTGTTTTGTGTGATATTCATTTGGTCTTGAGAAAGCCAAATTGGGCAAAATCACTCTCTGACCTAGAGGTATTGAGTGGGTAATTTAGAGTTGATAGCTTTAATACACCTTATTCAATAGAACAAACAGTAAAATATTTTTCCCATTAGGCAAACACCTAGGTAATGGTCAAAACCCTAGGCTTTTTATCAATTTGAAAAATCCCCAAAAATAATTATTTCTAGTCTTCTTTCTTTATTTTGCAATCAATAGAGTAAAATTAGAAATAAAAACTGAATCTTTTGGTGGAAGTGCAATCTAGATAGTTCAATCATGTGCATTGAAATATATACCCCTAACACCCATCTTAGATCCCTGTGGATTCGACCCTGACTCTTAGTTGGGTTTCTATAATTGCAAACAATCGTTTCATACCTCTTTTGAGGTGTGCGTTTGGACGCGATAAATTTTTGATGCCGTTGCCGGGGAGTTCAAAACGGTATTAGCTATATATGTTCAAAACAGTGTTAGCTATACATATTCAAAACAGGGAGTTCAAAACGGTGCATTTGGGTGTTTTTTTGGAGTATTTTTTTTTTCTTCCGTGTTACTAACTTGTTTGAGAAATTGTAGGTATAATCATGGTAAACAATGAGCTCGAAAATAATGCTTTGGGGGATGTGGACGTTGAGTATGACCAAATGGATGAGGTTCCTCTTGAACCTCAAGCCAATAGAAGAGGTGAGTGCCTCATGACAATGTGCCCGTTCCACTCCCACCTCCACCACGAACGGCTCCACACCGAGTGTTACTCAATGAAGAATATGCAAGTGCAATAGTCCCTCCCCGTATTAGGGCGGGCAACTTTCAAATCACCAACGTGATGTTCACTTTGCTAGAGCAACAAGGTTTCTTCACCGGTGCTCCAAGTCAAAATGCATACAAATATTTGAAGGGGTTTGTGGACAATTGTTGGGGGAGAAAACAAACAAATGTCTCCAAGGATGCATTGAGGCTAAGGCTTTTTCCCTTCTCTCTATGGGGGAAAGCTTTAGATTGGTTGGAACGTTTGCCGAACCATTCCATTCACACTTGGGATGAGTTGGCAAAAAAGTTCATTTCTATCTTCTTCTCTTCGGGGCACATGGCTACACTTGGGGATGAGATTTTGGCATTCAAGAAAGATCCAAATGAACCACTACACGAGATATAGGAACGCTATAGAACAATGGTTAAGTAATTTTCCAATAACGATATAATGGAGAATATGATTCAACAAACTTTCTATCGTGGGATCAACATAACCAACCAATGTGTAGTGAATCAACTTGTCGGTGAGAACTTCATGACTATGTCTTATGCGGAGGCGTGTGAGATTTTAGATGAAATGACGGAAACATCATCGGCATGGCAATCCCGGGCTAATGTTCCACAAGGTGATCCCAACGTGATCCACCTTCATAAAGAGTTGCATGACCGTGGGCAACCATTGCCAAATTGACCACCACCATGAATCAACTAGCAAAGGCTCAACTTCAATAATTGAAACATCCTAAGCAAGTCAATGCCATTGAGGGAGTGAACATGATGATGAACAAAAGAAGAACAAAGGGTCCACAAGTGCAATATCGAGTGGATACTTTTGTGCAAAAGGATAGTAGTTTTGATCAAGATGACTCTTAAAATGACCAAGAAGAGGAGAAGCAATATGTGAACAACTTTCAAGGGCAATGAACAATTTCCAAGGCCCAAACTAACAGCAATGGCGACCTCAAAACAATCAAGGCAATTGGAATTCTAACAACCAAGAAAATTGGAATGGTGGAAACAATCAAGGGAATTGGCATAACAACAATCAAGAAAATTGGGGGGGGGGGGAGGGGGTAACAATCAAGGCAGGTGGAATAATAATCAAGGCAATCGGGGGTTGGGGTTTCAAAGGCCCCTGATGTATCAACAACCGAACAAACTGCCTCCTTATCCTTCCCATGGTGCTAGTTTTTCAACCAATGATATGGGGTGTATTGAGAACGTGTTCAAGAAAATGATGGAAAAGAATGCCGATTCGGATTCCCAACTTGCCTCACACAACACATCGATCCGGAACTTAGAAGTTCAAATGGGGCAAATCTCTCAAGCTCTAAATTCTCATCCTAAGGAGGCATTACCTAGTGACACGGTGGTGAACCCAAAGGGTGGGAACAATACAGGGCATGCCATGGTCGTTACTACAAGAAGTGGAAAAGGTGGGAATGCACCCACCTCAAGTAAAAGGCAACTTGTGGATGATGAGAAAGTGGTACAAGGAGAAGAGGTCCCGAACAATGTGGTGCAAGCAAATGACGAAGTTCAGATTGATATTGATGATAATATGGAAGAGACTCAAGAGGATTTGATCCTCTAGGGATCACATTATTGACATACCGGAACCGGTAGTGTAAAAGGCTAAGGCACCATTGTCTAAGCCTCCACCTCCATATACTCAAAGACTTGCCAAACAATATGGAGAGAATCAATTCAAAAAGTTCATTCAAATGATGAAGAGTTTCTCAATCAATATGCCATTAGTTGAAGCGTTGGAATAAATGCCCGGTTATGCAAGGTTTATGAAGGATCTTGTGACGAAGAAACGGTTAATGAATTTTGAAATTATCAAAGTCACTCATCAAGTGAGTGCAATTGTGCATTCAATGGCTCCTAAGTTGGAAGATCCCGGTGCTTTCACAATTCCTTATACAATTGGAAGTGCCGAGTTTGCTAAAGCACTTTGTGATCTTGGGAAAGTATAAATTTGATGCCCTATTCGGTTTTAAGACCTTGGGAATTGGGCAACCAATATCCACCTCTATGAGATTGCAAATGGCCGATCAAACCATGAAGAGACCTTTGGGAGTGATTGAAGATGTCTTGGTTCGTGTTGATAAATTCATTCTTTCGACAGATTTTGTCATTCTATATTGTGAAGTTTATTATGAGGTGCCGATTATTCTTGGAAGACCTTTCCTTGCTACGGGGAAGTCTCTTTGTGATGTTGAAGCCGGAGAACTCACCTTCCGAGTGGGTGATGAAAAATTGGTTTTCCATATGTGTAAATCCATGGGGCAACCAAATAGCAATGAGGTGTGTTCTTTTATGGACTTGGTGACCGATGTTATTGTTGATGATACAAGTGCCACAATCAATGTTGGTGATATGTTAGAGGCCGTCTTGCTCAACTTTGATGATGACGAGATGGATGACTTCATGGAATATGTGAACTCTTTGCAAGGAATGGGGTCGTACAATTATGCACCCCGAAAATTATCCCTGGATCTCGAAAATAGGAAAATTCCTCCTACAAAGCCTTCATTTGAAGAGCCTCCTACTTTAGAGTTGAAGCCATTACCTACACATCTTCGGTATTAATTTCTTGGGCATTGTTCTACTTTACCGGTTATTCTTACCTCTTGTTTGACTAATGTGCAGGTAGATTCTACATTGGCGGTGCTACATAAGAGGAAGAAGGTTATTGGGTGGACATTGGCGAATATTCGGGGAATAAGCCCCGCATTTTGCATGCATAAGATCAACTTGAAGGAATTTGTCAAACCATCTATTGAACATCAAAGGAGACTAAATGAGGCTATGCAAGAAGTTGTCAAAAAGGAGATTATCAAGTGGTTGGATGTCGGGGTTGTATACCCCATTTTCGATAGTTCGTGGACTGCTCCAGTTCAATGTGTCCCAAAGAAGGGGGGCATGACGGTGATCACCAACGACAAGAATGAGTTGATTCCTACAAGAACGGTGACCGGTTGGAGAGTGTGTATAGACTATCGCAAGCTCAACAAAGTCACAAAGAGGGATCATTTTCCACTTCCCTTCCTTGACCAAATGCTTGATAGGTTGGCCGATAGTGCTTTCTAATGCTTTCTTGACAGGTATTCGGGCTACAACTAAATCATTATTGCTCCGGAGGATCAAGAGAAAACAACCTTTACATGTCCCTATGGTACTTTCGCCTTCAAGCGGATGCCATTTGGTTTGTGTAATGCACCGACGACTTTTCAAAGGTGTATGATGGATATCTTCACGGACATGGTGGAGGATTACCCTGAAGTGTTCATGGATGACTTTTCGGTGGTTGGGGATTCCTTTGGTGCTCAATTTGGAGAAGTGTCATTTCATGGTCGAGAAATGCATTATCATCGGCCACAAAATCTTAAAGAATATAATTGAAGTTGACAAGGCAAAGATTGAGGTGATTTCTAAACTTCCGCCTCCAATTTAGTGAAAGGTGTGCGGAATTTCTTAGGCCACATGGGGTTTTACCGGCGCTTCATCAAAGATTTCTCTAAGGTCGTAAACCCGTTGTGAAAGCTTCTAGAGAAATATGCTAAGTTTAACTTCAATGATGATTGCACGAGAGCCTTTGAATTGTTAAAGTTCAAGTTGACAATCACTCCCATCATCACCGTACCTAATTGGAGTATCCCTTTTGAGCTCATATGTGATGCTAGTGACATAGCGGTTGGGGCTGTATTGGAACAACGCATCAACAAGATTTTTCATCCGGTCTACTATGCTAGTAAGACCATGAATGGTGACCAAGCCAACTATACCGTTACAGAGAAATAGCTCCTTGCCATTGTGTTTGCAATTGAGAAGTTTCCCCCGTACTTGATTGGTGCAAAATTTATTGTCCACACGGATCATGTGACATTTCGTTATCCTATGAGCAAGAGAGATTCCAAAGCTCGGTTGATGAGATAATGCTTTTGTTGCAAGAGTTTGATATTGACATCCAAGATAGAAAAGGAAGTGATAACCAAGTGGCGGACCACTTGTCTCGTTTGGAGGAAGAGGGGAGGCCGCATGATGGCCTTGAAATCAATGACTCCTTCACTGATGAGAAACTCAAGGCTATTTCAATGAAGTCGGTGTCATGGTTCGCGGATCTAGCAAATTTCCTTATGTGTGGAATCATCCTAGATGATTTCTCTTCAAACCAAAGGAAGAAGCTCAAACGGGATTGTCAAGATTATTATTGGGATGAGCCATACCTTTTCCGGATTTGCACGGATAGGGTGATTAGAAGATGTATACCGAGAGAAGTGTAAGGTGAAATTCTTGGGTCCTGTCATTCTTCTCCATATGGTGGTGACCATGGTGGAGCAAGAATAGTGGCCAAAGTGCTAAGTTAGGGTTTCTGTTGGCCCACTCTTTACAAGGATGCAAGTGATGTAGTGAAAAGATGTGATGAATGTCAACTGGCCGATGGAATCTCGAAGAAAAATGAAATTCCTCTCACTTCCATTTTGGAGATTGATATCTTTGATGTGTGGGGTATTGACTTCATGGGTCCTTTTGTGAGTTATTGTGGAAACACTGATAAGTGGGGATTTTGACTACTTGTTAACGCCCTTTTACTTTTGTTTTAGTCTAAAAGCATTGAATTCTGTTCCCAAAACTAATGAAAAGTGCAAAATTACAGGAATGTTGGAAGTTGGACTCCCGAGATGAAATCCGACTCCAAAAGGAGTAGTCCGAGCTCAAGGCAACAAAAGGGTACAGAAGCATACAAAGTGCGGTCCGCAGAAGGAGTTCTGTGATTGCAAAAGGAATTGCAGTTCGCAGAATTCCATTTGTGGCCTCAAATAATGAAGGAAAGCCCAGCAAGCTTCCTAGCAAACTGCGGACCGCACAGGAATTATGCGGCCGCAAACGAAGAGCTTGAGATCAACTTCAGAGGGTGTGAAAATTTCTAAGTTCCAAGTCCCTCAGAATTGCGGACCGCACAAGAATTGTACGGCCACAGGAGAAGTGCCTTGCGGCGGCAGACATAAAAGTGCGGACCGCAGAAGACTAGGTTGCGGCCGCAGTTATAAATCTGCGAACCACATAAATATTTTCTCGTAGCCGCAGTTCAGAATTGTGCGGCCGCAGAACCTCAGCTCCTGCAAGTAGAATAATTGTGCGGACCGCACATGGAATTATGCGCCCGTAGAATCTCCCGAAGGGCATTTTTGTACGAAATTTCTAGCCTTGTATAAATAGACGAGTTTCATAAAATTGGCTCAACTTTTGACATCAACAAGTCCTGTAGCTGTTTTTCTTTGCATCTTTTGTAAGTTTTCTATATTTTAGAGTATTCTAATATAGATTTTATCATTATAAGTTTACAATATGCGTTTAATTAGCATTGTTTCTCTTTAATTTCTTCAATTTCAAGCATGAGTAGCTATATTTTTACTAGGGTTGTGACCCAACCCTAGTGTGTAAACCTTATGGGTATCTAATTTAGTGCTTATTTATGATTGAGTATTTATCATTTAGCCTTATTTATGCTTTCATTTGTGGAATTAATGGTTGCAAATATTAGTTTATGCCTATTTGACTTAGTTTCTACTTGAGAAAGAGAAACTTAGCCTAGGAAAACTTGTCTAACAAGAAATTGGGTCAATCGAGAGATTGATTAACCAAATTAAAGGGTTCAACCTAGTGATAATAATAACCCGACTTGAGCTTTTATCAATTGTGTTGTGTGATACCCAATTGGTCTTGAGAAAGCCAAATTGGCCAAAACCACTCTCTGACAGAGAGGTATTGAGTGGGTATTTGAGAGTTGATAGATATTTTCACACCTCCTTTTTTTCCGAGGGGATAGAGAGTTTTTTCAATTTAAGTGACATTATTCTAAATGAGATTATTTATTTATTCAGAGCCGCCATTTGGAATAATTTATGGTGTCCCAAGTCACCGATTTATTTTAGAATCCCATATCGAGGAAATTTGACTCTTATTTATAGTCTACGAACACAGAAGATCGGGTAAGGAATTTTGTTATCCCGAGAGATGGTGTGAGGCACTCCCGAGTTCCGTAGTTTTAGCACGGTCGTTCAACTATTAATAATTGGCCTAGTTATCTGATTTAATACTTGTTTTAAACCTATATGTGCATTTTTATTCCTTCTAACCGCTTTTAATTATTTATGAAACTTATTTGAATAAGTCACGATGTCACAAACTCATTTGTTTTTTTACATATTGCGAATCGCGTCACATGAAACGCACCCGCGATTTATATCATATTTAATTTTATTATTATTTGAAGTTGAAGTCAAGTCGCGTGAAACGCACACTTGAGTTGGGGTTTACGTATCGTGACCATGCCACGGGAACCATACCCATAGTCACGATGATTTATTAATCGCGCCTAAAGCAACTAGCACGTGTTCATGATTTGTTTTTCCTTATGGGTTTGAGATCTTTGTAAGGTCAAGAGCTATGAAAATCAATTGTGGAAAATGGGTCAGCTTTTGCTCTTACTAAATTGGGCCTGACAGAAACTATTTTGGACCAGATAAATTAAATTGGATCGTAGTACAATTGGCCATTTAAAGCCAATTAATGAGTATGCCCAGTTACTAGTTCATCAAGTTACTCCCCTATCAATTAGTCAATTGCAGTAGTACATGTTTCATTAAGCAAAGCTCAACCACCGGGCCCAATCATTATTTTTTAAGTCCAAACCTCATTTTCCAATTTCAACTAGCAGACATAGATTTTATCCCTAAAGTTCAAACATTCACTACGTGCCCAAAAATTATATTTTTTTTATCAATCTTCATGTTAATCATCAAGAAAGTAGCAAAATTTAACAAAGCTAATGAGACCTAACAATTAATATAGAAAAAAAAATATTTCAATCTTCATGAATCTAAATAAGATCAAATTATATATTCAAGCATAATATCTTAATAAAACAATGATGAGAGAAATGGACCTTTACAAGACTGTTTTGAAGCTCGGACAATGGACAAGGATGTAAATGGAGCCTCGACCAAAATCGACAAATGGAGCTCGAACTCGACGACTCAACTTTGGAGCTGTTGTTTTCTATACAAAAGGGGACTGTTTCGCTGGATTTTCGGCTCGTTTTTGTGGTGCTTTTTAGCTTGATTTCCAGTTGGTTCGGGGCTGGAGTTTAGGTGATGAATTGCTGGATTATTCGAAAGAAAGCCGAAGAAAGAATGACACGAGTAGAAATTCCCTTATCCTAGAAGAAGAAAAATAAATTTGTCTCAATTCCCTCCTCCCTCTTTTTTTCTCCTTCTCCCCCTCTTTTTTTCCCCTCACATTACTCTTCTATTTATAGAAATATTTTCGGAATTTTCAGATTTTTTTTATTTTTTAATTAAAAAGAATTTCCACTTCCCATTTTTCTTATTTATTTTAAAACAATAATTCCACTTATTTTACTTTTCTTTTTTTTTAAATTTTCACTTACTTTTACTTTTATTAAAAAAAATCTGATACCCTTACTTTTATTTTTTAATTCCAAATTTATTTTAATTTTCATTTTTTTAAATTTCCACATTCTTTTCCTTTTATTTTTTTAATTTTCCACTTTTTTTTTATTAAACAATTTCTACCTACTTTTACTTTTACTTTTTAATTTTATATTTCTACTTTTATTTTTTTTTTTAATTCCCATCCGAATTTTTTTTAAAAAATTAAATAATAATAATTAATATTTATTTATTTTCGGTTTTTTAATTCATTTTATTTAAAAATAAAGAAATAAAATAAAAATAAAAATAATACTAATATTAATAATTGACCTTTTAAATTATTATTAATTTTTACCCTATATAAAAAAATGTAACAAAGCTAAAAATATATATATTAAATTTCTAAAAATATTTACATAGTAGAAGGTGATAAAAATTCAAATATAGTCAAAAATTAGGTGCTCACAGCTGCCCCTCTTGCTTGGAAACATGAAGAGTTTTTAGGCAAAGACTAGGTGAGTCATGTGACTAATTTTTGACCAAACCATTATTCAAAAGGAAAAGAAATAAAAGATAGGGTGCAACCAAGTCCTGGTTTTGGACAGCCTACATATCCCGGGTTATAGGGGAATCAGGTCGCGTGTAGTTCAAGGAGAATGGTGTAATGATGAGTTGAGGAGTCGAGTGAGGTTCCGTCGAGGCTCCGGTCCGCGGTCCTGCTATTATATAAAAAAGAAACTAAACAAGCCTATCAGTTATGAGTTACAAGATTCCTATCTATGAGTCTTCAGAAACTTGATCTTGAGTCTTGACTGGTTCTTCATGCAGACTCTAATCTAAACCTTGATGCTCGCTAGCTGTAGGTTCTAGTTCATTTTTCTATAGCTTCTTCTTTTGGTCATCTCGAACCCTGTGCCTCAAGGTAAAACCTACTAAGACAACAAAACAAACAAACAAATGAAATTTGTCTGCCCCAGTTTGCACTAGGAAAATTTTGTGAGTTATTGTAACAAAATTCTAAACTACTTCTTTATTGAAAGGAATAAAAGGTCGGGAGTGGTGTACCCCGAAAAAGTCATGCTAATTGTTTTGGATGGTGTTCCTTTATTGTCAAAAGGATGTCTCAACTAAGGATTGATGTACCTTATGTTGGGAAAATGTGACCAGGGAATGGGATACCCTATATTGGCAAAGATATCGGGGAGTGGTGTACCTTGAATTTAAGATCAAATCAACTAGGGAGTGGAGACCCTATGTTGGAAACACAGACTAGGGAGTGGAGACCCTATGTCTAAAAACATCAACTAGGGAGTGGAGACCCTATGTTGGAAAAGCGACTAGGGAGTGGATACCCTATGTCTAAAATAATCATCAACTAGGGAGTGGAGACCCTATGTTGGAAAAGCAAACTAGGGAATGGAGACCCGATGTCTAAAAACATCAACTAGGGAGTGGAGACCCTATGTTGGAAAAGAGACTAGGGAGTGGACACCCTATATCTAAAATAAAATCAACTAGGGAGTGGATACTCTATGTTGGGGAAGAAACTAGGGAGTAGAGACCCTAAGTCTGAAATAAAATCAACTAGGGAGTGGAGACCCTATGTTGGAAAAGAGACTAGGGAGTGGAGACCCTATGTCTAAAATAAAATCAACTAGGGAGTGGAGACCCTATGTTGGAAAAGGAAACTAGGGAGTGGAGACCCTATGTTTAAAATAAAATCAACTAGGGAGTGGAGACCCTATGATAGAAAAGTGACTAGGGAGTGGAGACCCTATGTCTAAAAAAATAAAAATCAACTAGGGAGTGGAAACCCTATGTTAGAAAGGAGACTAGGGAGTGGAGACCCTATGTCTATAATAAAATCAATTAGGGAGTGAAGACCCTATGTTGAAAAAGAGACTAGGGAGTGGAGACCCTATGTCTAAAATAAAATCAACTAGGGAGTGGAGACCCTATGTTGGAAAAGGAAACTAGGGAGTGGAGACCCTATGTCTAAAATAAAATCAACTAGGGAGTGGAGACCCTATGTTGGAAAAGTGACTAGGGAGTGGAGACCCTATGTCTAAAATAAAATCAACTAGGGAGTGGAGACCCTATGTTAGAAAAGGCAACTAGGGAGTGGAGACCCTATGTTGGAAAAGTGACTAGGGAGTGGAGACCCTATGTCTAAAAAAATAAAAATCAACTAGGGAGTGGAGACCCTATGTTAGAAAGGAGACTAGGGAGTGGAGACCCTATGTCTAAAATAAAATCAACTAGGAAGTGGAGACCCTATGTTGGAAAAGCGACTAGGGAGTAGAGACCATATGTCTAAAATAAAATCAACTAGGGAGTGGAGACCCTATGTTGGAAAAGTCAACTAGGGAGTGGAGACCCTATGTCTAAAATAAAATCGACTAGGGAGTGGAGACCTTATGTTGGAAAAGTGACTAGGGAGTGGAGACCCTATGTCTAAAAAAATAAAAATCAACTAGGGAGTGGAGACCCTATGTCTATAATAAAATCAACTAGGGAGTGAAGACCCTATGTTGGAAAAAAGACTCGGGAGTAGAGACCCTATGTCTAAAATAAAATCAACTAAGGAGTGGAGACCCTATGTTGGAAAAGAGACAAGGGAGTGGAGACCCTATGTATAAAATAAAATCAACTAGGAAGTGGAGACCCTATGTTGGGAAAGAGACTAGGGAGTGGAGACCCTATGTCCAAAATATCTTCAACTAGGGAGTGGAGACCCTATGTTGGAAAAAAAACTAGGGAGTAGAGACCCTATGTCTAAGAACATCAACTAGGGAGTGGCGACCCTATGTTGGAAAAATGACTAGGGAGTGGAGACCCTATGTCTAAAAACATCAACTAGGGAGTAGAGACCCTATGTTAGAAAAACGACTAGGGAGTGGAGACCCTATGTCTAAAATAATCATCAACTAGGGAGTGGAAACCCTATGTTGGAAAATCAAACTAGGGAGTAGAGACCCTATGTCTAAAAACATCAACTAAGGAGTGGAGACCCTATGTTGGAAAAACGACTAGGGAGTGGAGAGCCTATGTCTAAAACATCAACTAGGGAGTGGAGACCCTATGTCTAAAATAATCAACTAGGGAGTGGAGACCCTATGTTGGAAAAGCGACTATGGAGTGGAGACCCTATGTCTAAAACATCAACTAGGGAGTGGAGACCCTATGTTGGAAAAGCGACTAGGGAGTGGAGACCCTATGTTGGGAAAGAGACTAGGGAGTAGAGACCCTATGTCTAAAATAACATCAACTAGGGAGTGGGGACCCTATGTTGGAAAAGAGACTAGGGAGTGGAGACCCTATGTCCAAAAATCATCAACTAGGGAGTGGGGACTCTATGTTGGAAAAGTGACTAGGGATTGGAGACCCTATACTACCATGATTTTGAATTGTTTTATTTTGCCTTTGTAGGCTTTTCACTTCTTTCCTCTAAATTTAACTTCAGAGCATTGGGGAACCTTTGGCTTTTCAAACTTTGCCAAGACGGTTAGACACATGGGACTTAATCTTTTCAACTTCATTTTGCCTTTGTAGGCACTTTAATTTTATTTCCTCCTTCTAAGATCTTTTGATTTTGGAGCATCGGCTGCCATGGACAGTCGAGGTTGACTCGATGCCCCTGCCGAGGCCGTGGGTGCCTTTTTTTGCATATTATCTTGTATCAAACGAGAGCCCTGTAAATCAGTCTTATTATCCTTTCTTTGCCTTAATTTTATAACAGAGTTAGACCGAAACGGTTTCAAAAAAAACAAACAGTAAAATAGATAATGAATTTAGACAATAAGTGTCCCTTTCGGGGAAAGGAAAGAATGACTTATCTGGAGTACCTGCAGACTTCAATGAACATGACATGCCTTTTGGACTGGATGCCTGATCTGTGTAAACTGTCCGGCTCTCAGGAATTCATCACAACTTTTGCCTTGAAACCGAGAAACCTTGCCTAGGACTGTGTCAATACCAATGGGTTTGAAGATCCTCTTTTCGATCAGTGGCGCCCTTTGCGGGTTTTCACCAACTGACCTCTCTCGTTTCTCTTCTCATCATCGCTTTATAGTGCTCTTTGCGAGTTTTCACTAACAAGACTCTCATTCTAATTTCTTTACTTCCCATCGCCTTACGGTGCCCGTGAGGATTTTTACCAACAAGACTCTCTCATTTCATTTCTCTAATTTTGGTTGCATCAGATCCTGTGACTGTATTCTCCAATTCTTGAACATTCTCATTGATTGATCGGAAGGACTTTGAAAAAGGTTTGGGTGAAAAGGATTTGGACTGACTTACAACTTTGGAACCCTTCGGGCGAAACCATCGTCGAACCATTATAAATAATGCCCCAGTTTCAACTATATGGGGAATGTGGATTTTTATTTTTGTGTGACTGAACCCTAGAGAGAGGCTGCCTACGTATCCTTCCGAAATCAAGTCAAACGTAGTTCAAGAAATTTTGTTTATGATTTTCTTTTATTTTGGTTTTCTTTTCTGTTTTGTTTTCTTCTCTTTCTTTTTCCTTTCCTTTTTCTTATTTTTCATTTCATTTTCTTTTTCTCTTTTTTTTTGGTCGTTTTTTTCTTTTTTTGTTTTTTGCAATAAAGCTTTCAGGTTTCAAAGAGGGTAATCAAAGAAAAGGTAACCGGCTCAAAGGGTTTGTAAGGGGTTTATAGTGTTTGGGTATCAATAATGAAAGCCTTCGTCATCCCAATTAGAGAGCATTAAAGTTGCGTAAAAAGGTCAAACATAATACCTTTTGACCGCGTCTGCATTGACAGTTGTCTCGAGGTCATTTACTTCGATTCTTCCCAGGTACAATGCTCCCTTTTGCAGTACTCTCGTTACAATATGGACCTTTCCAATTTGGAGCCAATTTTCCTTTAGCTTCTTCATGAGGTGGGGAGGATACGTCTTAGAATGAGTTGTCCTTTTTCAAATTTTTCGGGCCGCACTTTCTTGTTGTAGACACGAGCCATTCTTTGTTGGTTCAACTGCCCGTGGCAAACTGCGACCAATCATTTTTCATCAATCAGTGTCAATTGTTCAAATCGGTTGTTGACCCAATCTTTATCCTCATTCTCGGCTTTAACAATGATCCGAAGAGAGGGAATCTCAACTTCGTTCCAATTTTCTATTAATTTTCTTATAAGTCTTGTCTTCAAAACGTTCTGCTTCTTGATTCATTATTTCGAGGTCTGACAGCGTTTTAGGATCTAGGCATGAAGTCCGCAAGCATATCATGTTATTAAAATCTGCATTAATAGAACTGAAAAGAGAATAAGAAAAAGTGACAAAATTAAGAAAAAAGACATTCTTGGACAATGAAATATTAATTTCACTTGATTTTTTTGATTTTTTTTTGAATTTTAAAGATAGAAGGGTTTACATCGGAAAGTAAGACAATAAAGTAAAATATCCGGATCACACCCTGAGATAATCCGGACGCAGAAAGGATAGCAAGACTAGCTACCGAAACTCCCGTCTGATGGGGAACTTTCAGGCTTGGCGACCGTTTTTCGGCTTTTCTTCTGTCTCGGCAATGGCTGCAATGACCTTCAGTGCCGGATCAAATTCCTCATCTCTGTAATTCTGTTCATTAAACCCACTGAACCACTCTGAACGTCGTGTGATGTGTCCTTAAAGGCAGCATGACTCAAGATTCGGCCTATTTTTTAACCATTTTCGACCATCTCCCTAATTTTAATAGCCTCGACGAATGGTTTACCCATAACAGACATCATGTTCTGGAAGTAGTCCGCCTCTTGGGCCTGTAGGAAAACCATAGCCATTTATGCTTCGTCCATTTGAGGCTTTACCCTTGCGGCTTGCTCGCGCCATTTGACAGCATATTCACAAAAATATTCTGCGATTTTCTAGACACATAGTTCTCTTTTTGGATTTTTCACTTTTGCTTTTTTTTTTTCTTTGTTTTTGTTTTTCCACTCTTTTCTTTTCTTTTTTATCACTCAGTTTATTTAATGGCTATGATCGAATCCGATGGGGATTGCCTACGTATCATGACGCTGCATGATTCAGATCTTGCGTAGTTCGAGAAGATCGGAAATAGACTGACCCATTTTTTTTAATAAAGACTTTTAAATAATATATATATATATATATATATATATATATATATATATATATATATATATTGAGTTTTTTCTTTTTATGAAATTTTGAATTTTTTTAAAGGAAGGAATTCTAAATAAGGAAGAAACTATTTTTTTTTGCCTACTGGTTAATATATAAATAAAATCCCAAAATGGGTCCAATGCTTACAAGGTGTCCAAACCAAAATAGAAGTTGAATGAAGCTACTAGCTATTAAAAAAGATAGAAAAGCTAAAATCTAATGAACTAACTATTACAACATGATAAGGTGGATGCTTCCTTCTCTTATTAGTGTATATGAATCCAATTGTCATTGGCAAATACCAAGCAACACCTATCAAGCTCTCACCAGGCGCCATGGTATATTGTCCATAGGCTAAAATGAATTCCAAACATCTCCACCGTAGAGTTGAAGTCCGCATCGTCCTCCAAGTGTCGCTACTATATGATCTCCATATGCAGTGAACTGATTTTGTTCAAGTATTAATCATGTGCTCACTCATCAAGATTAATGTATAGAAGAGGAGCCTGGCTTTAGGCAGGCTTTGCAAGGCAAAAGCCAGGCTTGAGCTGGCTTTAGGCAGGCTTTACAAGGAAAAGGCCAGGCATGCGCTGGCTTTAGGCAGGCTTTTCAAGGCAAAAGCCAGGCTTGAGCTAGCTTTAGGCAGGCTTTGCAGGCCAAAGGCCAGGCATGAGCTGGCTTTAGGCAGGCTTTATAAGGCAAAAGCCAGGCATGACCTGGCTTTAGCCAAGCTTTATAAGGCAAAGGCCAGGCATGAGCTGGCTTTAGGCTGGCTTTACAAGGCAAAAGCCAGGAATGATCTGGCTCCAAGAAGACTTTGCAAGGTAAAGGCCAGCCTTTGAGAATGTACCTTTTTGTGATCTTGTAAGCTCAGATCCTTCCCTACTAGAACCTTTAATGAAGTCATCATTCAAAACATTGCTAAACCATCCTCAGATTGAGCTTGAAAGCATGCTAATACCACTGAGAAATGATTCAACAATCTCCAAAAATACCATATGATGGGTTCAACATTTTCCTTAGCATTTGGACATATCAGTTTGTGCAGAGTCCAATCTTGTGAAGCCATCAGTCTGGGGTTCTTCTCTTTGCTATCCTAATCCTAAGGTTAGGTGATTGAGTTTTGTCTAGATTGATCAACCTCATCCCTGCACTAGGCAGTTCATAGAATGAATGAAACTCAGATGTACCTGCAAAAGAGAACGCAATGTTAGCTATAAAATCTGCCACTGAGTTGCCTTCTCTGAACACATGTTGAAAGATCACATTGAAGTTGTCCTTCATCTCTATAAATTTCTTCACATCCTGTGCAATTACCCAATGTGGATCCCATTCCCATTCTATCGCCTTCTTCATCACCAATGAATCAGTCTCCAGTATGAGAGGGTGAAAATCATGCTCCACACAATATTCCAACCCTTGAAGAATAGCCTTAGCTTCAGCCACCACATTAGTTGTCACTCCCAGGTCTACTGCCCTAGCATACACCACATCACCTTCATCATCCCTCACACAAAAGCCTAGGGAGCTAGGTCCAGGATTGCCCTTTGAAGCTCTATCAGTATTACATTTGTACCAACCATGACAAGAAAGCTGCCATGTTACTCTTGTAGTGATCAATATAGGTTTATATCCTTCAAAGTATTGAATCATGTCTGGCCATAACAATGGAATATTAGGGATTCAATCATACCTCGCCCTTTCCAGTTGATGCAATGTCCTATTTATCTCATGAATCACCCTATTTGTGGATATTGAACCACCATGTTTACCTGTATTTCTTCTCTTCCAAAGCTCCCAAGTGATGATAGCTGGTACTGCTTGAAATAGTGGCTTTAAGTTTGGACAACACTGAGCATACCACCAATGCCTTATAATCTGCTTCAATTGAATCAATTGCACAGAAATTCCAGCAGCCCCCATGAACAAGTTCCATACCTTAGAGGCAGTAGGACTTGTGACAAATATATGCTCAATGGATTCCTCTTGGGGCTGCTGACAATACCAACACCTAGACATCACCATTTGCCCTTGCCTCCTCCACATGTCATCGGTGGCTATTTTCTGCCTCCACAATCTCCACAAGAAGAAGGATATCTTGAATGGAAAACCTTTAATCCACATTAACTTGAATTCCTGATTAGGATCTGCCATATGCCTTAATATTTGCCAAGCACTGCTAACACTGAACTTGCCTGAAGGAGTTGGCATCCAGTATGGCTTATCCCAATATCCCTCACTGCCTTCATAATGCACATTTAGCCTTATGTGTTCTGCAATTTCCTCATTGAAAGTTTGATCTAGCAGTTGATCATCCCATGTTTCCCCTTGCCGCAGTTCTGCCACCTCCTGAAGAACTTTATTGATTGGAAAGTCTTCAGGTAATACATGATAAAGTGCACCCAATCCAGTCCAATTTTCATGCCAAATATTAGTTGTTCCACTCTTCAATTCCCATACGATCTCATGTTCTACTTCTTCCCTAGCATTCAACATTTGTCTCCAAATATGAGACCCTCCCCTAAAATGCACCACAGTTGGTGGCTCCTTCTTGCAATACTTATTCTATATGAAATTAGACCACAGAGATTTTGTGGTCCTAAACCTCCACCATAGTTAAGCAAACAGTGCCCTTGAGACATCATTTAAGGACCTAAAACCTAGCCCTTCTTCCTCTTTAGGAAGGCAAAGATTTTGCCATGAAGCCCAGTGTCTGCTTCTCCCTTCTTCCGTTGTGCTCCAAAAGAACCTAGCAAAAGTCTTATGTAGATGCCCAGGATGCTGTTTGGTGGATCAAGGACTGATAACATATGAACTGGTATACTTTGCAACACACTAGATATGAGTGTTGCCTTTCCTCCAAATGACAGCAGTTTTCCTTTCCATGAATGCAATTTAGCCTTCACCTTCTTAATAAGATCCTCATAATAGTCCTTCCTCATTCTAGTATAAAAAATAGGACATCCTAGATTTGTGAAGGGGAATTTACCTCTTGCAAATCCTGTAATAGCTCCAACTGCCTGAAACAATCCATTAGCGACCTTTGAATACATGTAGTATGAACTCTTATCTTTGTTGATCATCTGACCTGATATCTTCTCATAGTTCCCCAACACTGCCATAATCTTGCTCAAAGAGGGAGGATGAGCAGATGCAAAGATTATCGTATCATCAGCATACGCCAAGTGGTTTAAAGAATCAGACCACTTAGGCATTCCAAATCCCACAAATGACTTGTCTTCAAAAAGCTTATTCAAAGACCTGGAAAGTACCTCAGCTGACAGGATGAACAATGCTTGAGATAGGGGATCCCCTTGTTTCACACCCCTTGTCGACTTAAAGAACCCTGAGGACTGCCCATTCACCAATACTGAATACCAGTTATTTGACATCAAGTTCCACACCATGTTGATGAAGTGTTCAGAAAATCCTATCTTCCTTAGCACATGCAATAAGTACTTCCATGAGACCCTATCATAGGCCTTAGCCATATCAAGCTTGGTCACCACATTAGCTGGTTTTCCCCTTAACCTTATGTCAGTGACAATTTCTTGAGTCAATAAGATGTTCTCAAATATACTCCTACCCTTTAAAAATACGGATTGATTAGGAGCTATTAGAGATGGCAAAAAACTCTCCAATCTATCATGTAACACCCTAGACAAAACCTTGTTAATGAAGTTGCTCAAACTAATAGGTCTTAAGTCAGAGAAGGTCTCAACTCTAGGTTTCTTGGGCAGCAACACTAGATTGGTGTGAGTGATGGATTTAGGCAATGCAGCTCCTCCATAGAAGTACAACACCATGTTGTGTATATCAGCACCAATAACATCCTAGCATGTTTGATAAAACAAGCCAGTGAATCCATCAGGGCCACTAGCACTCTCCCCACTAAGCTCAAAAACTGCTGCTCTTACTTCTTCAATTGTTGGCAATCTGCTAAGTTCCAAATTCTGATGACCATTGAAGGTACATTATTGAGCAAGGGAAATTCAGAAGCATCACCTTCATTTGTGAACTGTTTTTGATAGAAGTCCACTGCAGCTGTAGCCAATTGCTCCTGGTCTTCAATCCATACCCCACTACCACTTTTGATCCTCTTCAGTTGCAATTTCTTTCTTTTGCCATTGACATGGTTGTGAAAGAAACTTGTATTCCTATCTCCTTCAGCAAACCAAGTAATCCCATCTTTTTGCTTCCAATGCTGCTCCTCAATATTCAAGTATTTCTTTAATTCAGATTGAGCCTTTTGAAGCACAATCCTATTCTCAGTTGTAGGCTTTTCTTCAAACAACATCTCCTTCACCCTAATAATGTCCTCCAAAATAGCCAATTGCTTGAAGATATCACTAAATGTTTTCCTATTCCATTTTGAGAGTGCTGCCTTCACCCTCTTGATATTCTGCTTGAACATCAAAAACTGATCCCCTATGAAATCCGCTTCCCAATTCTGCCTCACCACATCCATAAATATAGCATGCTTTGTCCAAAAGTTCAAAAATCTAAAAGGCTTGACAAAATTGGTTGTCTGCAACCCACATGACATTAGCAATGGTGCATGATCTGATCCAGTTCTGATTAGATGCTCAACTTCAATAGTTGGCAACATGTTCTGAAATGGCAAATTCACAAAAATCCTATCCAATCTCTTGAATATAAGCTCAGAATTGGATCTCCCATTCCACCATGTGAATGGACTTCCTTTGTACCCTTGCTCAAACAAACCACAAGAGTTTACACAAAATGCAAAATCCTCATATTCAGGAGGGTGTACTGGAAGTCCCCCTATTTTCTCATCTTTATGCAATATCACATTGAAATCCCCTCCTACCAACCATGATAATTCCATATCACTTGCTAAATAATACAAGTGATCCCACAAATCCAACCTCTATATTGCTGAATATTTTGCATAAACAAATGTCATCATCATGTGCTGCCCCAGGTCATGGTGAAACACTCTCACAGTCACCTGTTGCTCAGTATCCTCCACTAATTCCCATTCCACCACTGCATCGAAGAACAACCATATTTTCCCATTAATATTTGTATAAGCAGTCTCCATATTCAACCTCCTTTTATATCTATCAATGAGTCCCTTCTTTTGAAAAGGCTCCATCAATGCAACTACACAAAAATTATGCTCGCTATTCATATTGATCACCCTAGGAAAGGCCTGTTGTGTATTCACAGACCTTATGTTCCATATTAATGTTTTGATCATCATCTAGGTAGAGAAGCTACCCTCCTGGGCATTATTCTTGAAGGTTGTGGTGGATCTTTACTCTGATTCTTCTTAGTTTTTTACCTTCTTTAGTACTAGTTGTGGGTGATAAATCCCCTTCCCTAGCCACTTGTTTGAAGTTTTCGGCAGTTGATTCATCATCTCCTTCATCCTCCATTGGATTTTGTCTCAATAAGTTTTCATCAATTGGTGTCACATTGTGTGTAACTAAATCATGTAAATATTGTAGAGGAGTCTTAGTTAGAACATTAAGATGTAGTTGCATGGTTTGATAAGTGCCAGGTTCCATAGGCACTTCCTCTATTTCCCCGAATGCTCTTGGAATAATTGCCCGCTCATCAGCATGTTCATACTTCTTGAATTGTAGCTCATGGACATACGCCGGAGCACCATCTACATAGGCTAAAATCTCTCCAGTGCCTCTAAGGTTGGGGTTTATTGTAGCTGCCTCATCAGGTGAACCTGGCTTTAGGCCTGGCGTCGCCCGCCTAACGTCTGGGGAGCCTGGCATCGCCAGCCTATCGCCAGGTGAGCCTGGCTTCCTATCGCCAGGTGAGCCTGGCTTTAGGCCTGGCGTCGCCAACCTATCGCTGGGTGAGCCTGGCTTTAGGCCTGGCGTCGCCAGCCTATCGCCCGGTGAGCCTGGCTTTAGGCCTGGCGTCGCCAGCCTATTGCCAGGTGAGCTTGGATTGTTGTCCTTCTTTACCTTGTCTTCTATTGTCTTTGTTTTGCCCAGCTGATCATTCTTAACCTCAACTGCATCGCTCCATAAGACCTTTGTATCAAGATCCTCCATCTGCCTAGAATCTTTACAAGTTTGAGATGGAATCGCATGACCAGATTGGTTTGTGGTCACATTGAGTTGTTTTAGCTCCTCTTTGCTTGTCCCAAACCTTCTATGAACCCAGTCGATTGTGGACTGAATCGCAGAAGGAGTAGGACCATCTTTAGAACTAAAGACTGGTTTTTCTCCCACCAAAACCAGTTGGTTGTTCTCGTTTATATCACTTTGTTCCTCCTCTAATACTGTAAATATATTCCTTGTTTGAACCTTGTTTGTCTGATCTTCTTCGACTTCCATCAGTGCAAAGTTATTGTGCACCTGCTGTACACTAGCATTCACTGGCATGATTGCATTGCCAGTTTGCCCTTGTACCTGGGTTTTGTTATTTTTGTTGGTTCCCCGATTATCCCGAACTTCCTTCCACTGTGCACCTACGTTCCCAACTACTTTTCCACTCGTGAGAATCATTAAAAGGGTAATGTGATTTTTGGTTTTTCCTTGTTCATCAGCAGCAGAATTTCAGTTGTTCAACTCAGCAAGATCATTCATTTTCTTGCTGCTTCGATTCTCAATAAACTCGGGGTGCAACTGCCAACATTCAATTTCATCATGTCCTTGTAGTTTACACTCCTTACAATATTTTGGTAGCATGTCATACTGAATTCTCACCCATTTTGTTCGAACACCACCAGAAGCTTCATCATCAATATCCAATCGCACCTTTTTAGGTAGTTCGGCCAACAAATCGACAAGAACTTTTACTCTTGCGCAACTCGGCCTAGTTTTGTTTGTAGTTGCCGTGTCAAGACACACTGGCCTTCCCACAGATGTAGCCAAAGAAAACAGAGTTTCCTTTACAAAAAAGGTAGGCAGCAGTCCAGGAAAAGAAATCCACGCTATCACCATCGGAGTTTCTTCACCTGCCTTAAATTTTGCATTATAGATAAGAGTACGCAATTGGTATTCGTACCCATCTTTGGCTTTGATGTAGTACGTACTCTTCGATGTGAAATCGAGGAAATCTTGCCATAGAGTTAATCTAATTAACACATGACGATCTCTAAGGAATCCGATATTACACTCACCTTTGATACCACATTGAGTTGGAATTATTCGGCGAAGCTCGTGAATCTCCGGAGAACCATATGAAAGCTTGTTATATACAGTTTAATCAATATCAAAGCGGTAAAAAGCGGCATTTAGCACATTAGGCCCAAACATGTAATATCAAACAATCACAAGAAAGCCAAGCATAACAGTTATTCTAAGCTCGAATTCTGAACCCTGAACCAGAGATTCTGGGTTCGATCCCCAGCAGAGTCGCCAGAGCTGTCACACCTCCTTTTTCCCGAGGGGATAGGGAGTTTTTCCAATTTACGTGA
The DNA here is from genome assembly GCF_000715075.1 of Nicotiana tabacum. Taxonomy (NCBI): domain Eukaryota; kingdom Viridiplantae; phylum Streptophyta; class Magnoliopsida; order Solanales; family Solanaceae; genus Nicotiana; species Nicotiana tabacum. Next base: position 25,155,833 of record NC_134091.1, read on the forward strand.
CATTATTCGAAATGAGATTATTTATTTATTCAGAGTCGCCACTTGGAATAATTTATGGTGTCCCAAGTCACCGATTTATTTTAGAATCCCAAATCGAGGAAATTTGACTCTTATTTATGGTCTGCGAACACAGAAGACCAGGTAAGGAATTCTGTTAACCCGAGAGAAGGTGTGAGGCACTCCCGAGTTCCGTAGTTTTAGCACGGTCGCTCAACTATTAATAATTGGCCTAGTCATCTGATTTAATACATGTTTTTAACATATATGTGTATTTTTATTCCTTTTAACCGCTTTTAATTATTTATGGAACTTATTTGAACAAGTCGCGATGTCGCAAACTCATTTATTTTTGTACATATTGCGAATCGCGTCACGTGAAATGCACCCGCGATTTACAACATGTTTATTTTTATTATTATTCGAAGTTGAAGTCAAGTCGCGTGAAACGCGCACTTGATTTGGGGTTTACGTATCATGACCATGCCATGGGAACCATACCCATAGTCACGATGATTTATTAATTACGCCTAAAGCAACTAGCACGTGTTCATGATTTGTTTTTCCTTACGGGTTTGAGATCTTTGAGATCTGTGTAAGGTCAAGAGCTATGGAAATCAATTGTAAAAAATGGGTCAGCTTTTGCTCTTACTAAATTGGGCCTCGCACAAACTATTTTGGACCAGATAAATTAAATTGGATCATAGTATAATTGGCCCTTTAAATCCAATTAATGAGTATGCCCAGTTACTAGTTCATCAAGCTACTCCCCTATCAATTAGTCAATTGCAGTAGTACATGTTTCATTAAGCAAAGCCCAACCACCGGGCTCAATCATTATTTTTTTTAAGTCCAAACCTCATTTTCCAATTTCAACTAACAGACATAGATTTTTTCCTCAAAGTTCAAACATTCACTATGTGCCCAAAAATCATGTTTTTTTTTATAAATCTTCATGTTAATCATCAAGAAAGTAGCAAAATTTAACAAAGCTAATGAGACCTAACAATTAATACAGAAAAAAATATTTCAATCTTCATGAATCTAAATAAGATCAAATTATATATTCAAGTATAATATCTTAATAAAACAATGATGAGAGAAATGGACCTTTACAAGACTGTTTTGAAGCTCGGACAATGGACAAGGATGTAAATGGAGCCTCGACCAAAATCGACAAATGGAGCTCGAACTCGACGACTCAACTTTGGAGCTGTTGTTTTCTATACAAAAGGGAACCGTTTCGCTGGGTTTTCGGCTTGTTTTTGTGGTGCTTTTTAGCTTGGTTTCCAGTTGGTTCAGGGCTGGAGTTTAGGTGATGAATTGCTGGATTTTTTTAAAGATAGCCGAAGAAAGAATGACACGAGTAGAAATTCCCTTATCCTAGAAGAAGAAAAATAAATTTCTCTCAATTCCCTCCTCGCTCTTTTGTTTCTCCTTCTCCCCCTCTTTTTTTCCCTCACATTTCTCTTCTATTTATAGAAATATTTTCGGATTTTTCAGATTATTTTAATTTTTTTTATTTTTTTATTTTTTAATTAAAAAGAATTTTCACTTCCCATTTTTCTTATTTTTTTTAAAAAAAATAATTCTTTACATTCCTTTACTTTTATTTTTTAGTTTCTCACTTTTTTTTAATTTTAATATATTTAAAATACCACTTTTTTTTTTCTTTTCTTTTTTTATTTCCCACTTATTTTACTTTTCTTTTTTTAAATTTCCAGTTACTTTTAGTTTTATTAAAAAAAATCAGATACCCTTACTTTTTTTTTTAATTCCAACTTAGTTTTTCTTTTCTTTTCTTTTTTATCAAAAAAGTCTGTGGACCCACTAATGATACTCGGGAGAGAACCGACCTTTTTAAAATTTCCACATTCTTTTCCTTTTATTTTTTTAATTTTTCACTTTTTTTTTATTAAACAATTTCTACCTACTTTTACTTTTACGTTTTAATTTTATATTTCTACTTTTACTATTTTTTTTAATTCCCATCCGCAATTTTAAAAAAATAAAATAATAATAATTAATTTGTATTTATTTTCTATTTTTAATTCATTTTATTTAAAAATAAAGAAAAAAATAAAAATAAAAATAATACTATTATTAATAATTGACCCTTTAAATTATTATTAATTTTTACCCTATATAAAAAAAATGTAACAAAGCTAAAAAATATATATTAAATTTCTGAAAATATTTACATAGTAGAAGATGATAAAAATTCAAATATAGTCAAAAATTTGGTGCTCACAGCTATAATACGTCCCGATGAGTAAAACAAACATTAAGATTTTTATCCCATTAAGAGAACACCTAGGTGATGGTCATAGCCTTAGGCTTTTTACAAACTTGAAAAACAACAAAAATAAATATCCTTGTTTTATTTCTTTACCTGGCAATCTTTAGTTTTAAAATAGAAATAGCAACAAAACCATTTTGTTGAAGTGCAAATTAAGATAGTTCAAATTCACGCATTAGAATATATACTCCCGCCTCCTATCTGACTCTCTGTGGATTCGATCCCGACTCTTCATTGGGATACTATAATTGCAATCGATCATTTCATAGAATTGTGCGTCCGCAGAACCTCACGAATGGCATTTTTGTCTGAAATTTTCAGCCTCGTATAAATAGACGAGTTTTATAAAATTATGTTAGCTTTTGACATCAGCAAGTCATGTAGCCATTTTTCTTTGCCTTTTTTGGAAGTTTTCTATATTTTAGAGTATTTTAATATAGATTGTATCATTATAACTTTACAATATGAGTTTAATTAGCATTTCTTCTTCTATTTCTTCAATTTCAAGCATGAGTAGCTAGATTTTTACTAGGGTTGTGATCCAACCCTAGTGTGTAAACCTTATGGGTATCTAATTTAGTGCTTGTTTATGATTGGGTATTTATTATTTAGCCTTGTTTATGCTTTCATTTGTGGAATTAATGGTTGCAAACATTAGTTCATGCCTATTTGACATAGTCTCTACTTGAGAAAGAGAGACTTAGCCAAGAAAAACTTGACTAACAAGAAATTGGGTCAATCGAGAGATTGATTAACCCCAGTTAAAGGGTTCAACCTAGAGATAGTGATAACGCGACTTTAGCTTTTATCAACCATTTTGTGTGATACCCAGTTGGTCTTGAGAATGCCAAATTGGGCAAATCTACTCTTTGACCGAGAGGTATTGAGTGGGTATTTGAGAATTGATAGCTATAATACACCACGATCAGCAAAACAAGCATTAAAGTTTTTATCCCATTAAGTGAACACCTAGGTAATGGTCATAGCCCTAGGCTTTTTATAAACTTGAAAAACAACAAAAAAAAATATCCTAGTTTTATTTATTTACTTTGCAATCTTTAGTTTTAAAATACAAATCGCAACAAAACCATTTTGTAGAAGTGCAAATTAAGATAGTTCAAATTCACGCATTAGAATATATACTCCCACCTTTCATCTAGCTCCCTGTGGATTCGATCCCGACTCTTCATTGGGATACTATAATTGCAATCGACCATTTCATACCTTGTTTTGAGGTATGCATTGTGCACGAGATTCAATTTTTGGCACCGTTGTCGGGGGAGTTTAAAAACGGTGTTAGCTATATATTTGGGTGTGTTTTTGAAATATCTTCTTTTCCTTCCGTGTTACTAACGTGTTGGGAAATTGTAGGTGCAACCATGGCAAACAATGAGCTCGGAAAACATTGCTTTGGGGGATGTGGACGTTGAGGATGATCAAATGGATGAGGTTCCTCTTGAACCTCAAGCCAATAGATGAGGCCGAGTTCCTCATGACAATGTGCTCGCTCCACCCCCACCTCCACTACGAGCGGCTCCACACCGGGTGTTGTCGAATGAAGGATATGCAAGTGCAATAGTCCCTCCCCGTATTAGGGCAGAAAACTTTCAAATAACCAACGTGATGCTCACCTTGCTTGAGCAACGAGGGTTCTTCGAGGGAGGAAACCCATATTTCTTTTTCTTTTCTTTTCTTCTTTTGTAGTTAGGTTTTATTATTCGTGCTAACTGGATTTGAAGTTTGTTGCAGGATGGGTGTACTTTAGAGGAATTGTGCCCAGAAAATTGGTTAAGTGTGGAAAGAATTGCGGACCGCAATATTGCGGTCCTCACAATTATGGTTGCTATAGCAAAAGGTGATCTGTGGTCGCACAATTACATTGTGGGCCGCACAAATTGAAGGTGAAAAAAGATAACTCTCTAAAGTTGGTCTATCAGAAAAATGGCCAATCTGCGCACGGAAGACGAATTCTGCGATTTACAACAAAATCTGCGGCCGCTCACCAAATTCTCTGGACCTCAAAACACAAGGGCAACTGGCCCCTCAAGTAATAGAGTGCAGTCTGCAATTGGAATTTTGCGGCTACACTCACGTCTCTTTCCCTTGGCAGAAACCATCGAGAATAAATAGAGGGCTTAGGGCTATTGTTACCATTTTCCATATATGAGCTTACAAATTCCAAAAATTTTAAATTTCTTCTTGAATCATCTACCCACACGCCTAGCAACTGTGATCAGTCTCATTTCTTGCACTCATTCACATCTAGTATACTTCATAATCTTGTTAATTTCTTTTAATTTTTAGATTTTTAGTCAAAATTTAGACCATTTGTTTGTTTAATCTATTTGAACAACCATGTGGGGTAAATATATAGTGGGTAGACTAGCAATTGCTCTAAGGGGAATGGGTAAATATATTTCCATTCTTAGATGTTGTTTCCATGTCAAAATTATGCAAAACAATCTGCACAATTGGTTCGTAATGGGTTCAAATCTGCGGCCGCACAAGAAATTGTGCGGTCCGTAGAAGCTCAGTCTAGGGTACTTTAGTAAGGCATGGTTCTGCTGCCGCAATAGAAAATGTGTGGACCGTAGAAATCACATTGCGGCCGCAGAACACCCTATTTCCTATGATCAAAGAGTTGTCAAATTGGTGACTCTCATGTGCGGCCGCAAGACAATTTGTGCGGACCATAGAAAACTGGTTGCGGCCGCAAAACAACCAATTCTCTATCATCAGGGAGTTGGCATATTGGTGCTATGTGAGTTGCGACCTCAATGAGAAATGTACGGACCGCAATCCATTTTCGCGGCCGCAATGGAAAATTGTGCGGCCCGCAATGCCCATTCTGTGGCCACAATGAAAATCTACGGACTGCAACTCCCTACCCTATAAGCATGTTTCTACTGTGTTTTTCACTGGATCTTCTCCTAAGTCCTTACATTCCTTTTGTGCTTGAACTTGAACTGCAACTAACAATAGCCTTTGCTTGGTACAGAAAATGGTTTGATCTAGAGGCCGAGGCGACACTTCGAAAGGAAGGGGTAACCCTTCTCGGGGACGAGGAAAGAGACCCTTGCCTAGTGCCCAACAACAAGACCACCAGAAAGAAGACAACAACCGGTAGAGGGAGAGGTGTAGACCTCTCAGAGACCAGTTCTGATGTCCCGTCTAGTGATGTATCAGAGGGCAACTCAGCCTCTGTACATGAGCAATCGGCCGTCTAATCAAGGCCACCAGGGAGATATCAACTCAGGGATGGGTCGTCATCATCACATAGAACCTCTGAGGGTTCGGAGAGTGCCAGTCATGCTTCTGGGCCTTCCACTACACCTGTCCCCCAGGCACCAGAGACATCAGTTTAATAAATCTCCGATGATGGTAGAGGGAGAGATGCTACTATTACCGGTCTCGAGATGTCGAAGAAGAAAGTGGTATGGGAAGACCGGTTTGTCAGTTTGGCTGCCTTCACCAATTTCCAGCAATGGTGGCCAGTGAGGTCTCTCACTCTTGAGTGGCAGTTTCACTTGAAAGATCTCGAGAGATATAACCTTGCAGTATTGAGACAGTTTCGAGAGCACAAATGGTGGATGTGGTTTACCTAGAGCGTGGTGGATGCGAAGGAATACCTTTGTCCGGGAATTCTACGCCAATGTGGCACACATCAAGAAAGGGACAAAGGTGACTAAAGTGAGGAACCTCAAGGTTCAATTTGATCATCACACATTGAACACTTGGGTTTTGATGATGTCGAGACCACTGAGTACTTAGAGAAATGTGCACTTGGGGATGCAGCTCGGCCTTGGCTAGCTGAGATTTTGGCAGCTCCTAGGCCACCACCACCATGGATCAGAGCAAGGGTATCAATCACAGAAGTACGCTGAGCTTTAAGGCAAAGAGGTGCCAGACCTTTGTATACAGCCGACTAGACCCGAGCCAGAATGAAACATATCTTCCTATCCCGCGGGCAGTTCTAGTGGCTTCCATTATGGACGGGTACCATATCAATGTGGGAGCCGTGATGTCGGCCAATATCTCTGTGGTCGCTTGGTAAGCTGACACATTCTACCCGTATCCCAACACCATTATAGAGTATCTTATGGATGCGAGGGTAGAGCCGAGGGACTTTGATATAAGGTGCAGGCGAAGAAGCCCTTCTCATGGTACTCATTGATGGATGCACACAACCCTAAGAAAAAGGGTCAGTTGTCTACCACCACATGCCAGTCTGATGAGCTAGCCATCTGTGGTAGCTACAGAGGCAATTGACATTCCATCCACTTCCGTCGAGCCTTCAGATAGTGTCGCAGCTATGCCTCCATCACCATCCTCAGTGCCTACAGAAATCCCTGTCACAAGTTCCACCTTGGCTTTGAAGCCGGTGCCGATTCCTACTGCTCTACTCTCTGCGATGCGAGTCTCCTAGACATTGGCGAGCCTCAATAACTGGATGCAGACAACTACTGCAAAGTTGTTTGATTTATCCAGTACTGTTGCAGCACATTCCTCTATGCCGGCACCTCAGATGCCCCCATCAGTGGAAGACACTCTGAAGAAGCTCCTGGACAACCAGAACACAATCATAGCTACATTAGTACATCATTGGTCAGTGATCGAAGAGCTGGGAAAAGAAGTTAAGAAAATGAGAAAGTTCCAGGCCTCCAAGAAGTCAGTGGACAAGCTCCGGAGAAAGGTTACCAAGCTTGCGGCACCCGGAGATATTCCATTTGATATGCTGATTGACCCACACCATCCAGGCCTAGATCTTACAGCACCTACAACACCAGTAGGCCAATCTGAGGAGCCAGACTCTGTTGCTGGCAGTGCATCAGATGTTCACCAACCCAGTTACTCCTAGAGTTGAGGATGATGAGATCTAGTTGGAGGAGACTGAGGGTGGTGACGTTGCTGTGGACACAGAGATGGCCAAGGAGTCATAGGGAGTTTTCTTCACTCTTACCCTTCCTTGACTCCTATTTTGTTAAGCATTGGGGAAAATGCTTATTTTTATTTGGGGGGGGGGAGGGATGGGGTGGAGTTTATTTGATATGATTTGATGATTCTGAGACAATTGGTTTGTAATAACTTGAAAGTATTTTCTTATGTTTCCCTATTCTGTATATATTCTCTATTCTCTACTCTTATTATGTATATTCGTCATGATTTCGATACTTTTTGTTTTGTAGTTTCTTTATGTTTATTTTCTTATTAGTTAGTGTTTAAATTAGTAGCTTCTTTTCGATTTAGTAGATTTTTTTTAATGTTTTAGCAGATAATAAGTCTTTGGTTTTCTTATTGCCAATGTTCTTTCCAAAGGTAGTTTTTGTGTGAACCGGGTGACTTTTCCCAATGATGGATGGCATGGGAACCTTCTTAAGGAACCAAGTCCGCTTTTGGTGTTTAGATAATAATAGTAGTAGTAATGAATAAAAAGACCTAATTAAGTCATGCTCGAAGAGTCAAACATGCTTCACTTGGTACCAACACACGTAACTACGTGCTTATGGTGAGAAACAAGGTTTTTGAAAGAAATAGCTCTAGTTTGTGACCCTTGTGTTGACTTAGGCAATCATCGAGTGGTTTAATCCAACCATAGTGATTTTCAATCTTGAATGTAATCGTTGTGGTACCTCGACTCTATCTTCTTTAACAATCCAGTTGTGTGAGGGGTGAGATGTTTTTTTGCTAGTCCAAGTACCCGTTCGAATGGTCTAGAACTTGCCCCAAATGTATTTCAAGGCGAAATATTAAGTTTTGCTTGGCTTGAGAAGTGATTGTAGGCTTTCCTTGACCTGTTTGAATTTTCTATTTCCTACCAATATTGTTATCACTAATCAACTCATTCGAGCCTCGAGCCTTTCTCATTTGATAACCATGTTACAAGCCTTTACCCGTTCGATCGTGACCCTCTCTTGGAATCCGAGCTTTCCTTAACACTTTTGTGAAACAATTGGCAAAAAACATAAGTTTGGGGGGAGAGACGAGGAACTTGAAAGAGGTATCAAGGCACAAAAAAAGAAAAGAAATGATGAGAAGGAAAGGCAAGAAAAGGAAAGAACAAAAAGAAAAATGCAAAAGAAAGTGAATAAGTGGAAGAGTTGAAGGGATTCAAAGAAAGGTAATGATCCAAAACATGAAGAAATCAAAGAGGAAGAAAATGAATGTCATGATCAAGAAAGTGTGATATTAAGTCTCTCTAGTTCCCCAAGGAAAAGAAAGTGCCTCAAAGAATTGGAAAAGCATGAGCCGATAACAAAAAAAAAAATGGAGTGCTTAAGGAAAGGAGACATCACTCAACCATATTGTATCCAACCCTAACCCAAAAGCCTTCATTACATCCTGAAAGAAGTCCTACCTGATTTCAAGTAGAGTAAGCTTACATTAGTGGCAATCTACATGAGAGGCAAGCCTATGGTACTTGAAACCGTACCTGCGACGTTCTCTTGAGAGGGATGAGTGAACCAAATATTAGTCTGGTGCTTCACTTAAGGCACATAAGAGTTCAATCGGAAACAAGGGTAAAACATGAATCAATTAATTCCAAATAAGACACGTAAGGGTAAATTTAGTAAATGGGGGATTTAACATGATAAAACAATTTCATAACTAATGAACATAAGAAACTAAGGGTCCTAAACGGTCAAATTTCTACAATTAAGCCCGAGTACGTACTCGTCACCTCGCGTACATAGTCTTCACATGACACAATTAGCACAAATGACTTTAATCTTAAGGGGTAGTTCCCCGGCAAGCCTATGGTACTTGAAGCCGTACTTGCGACATTCTTTTGAGAGGGATGAGTGAACCTTTTATAAGACTTTGGATTGAGTGCTAAAATTCTTAAGTGAGCTATGCAAACGGAGAGTAGAGGAAGAGGAGTTTAGAATCTACAATGACCTACATGAGGGGGTGAGCTTCCTTCATAAATAAAGTCAACTCTTGATGCTCAAATGTCACATTAGAACTATATGTGCATAAATGTTTAACATGTATTCTTGTTGATAATACATAAGTAGTGTGGTTAATTGTTAGTCCCAACTGATGTATGAATGGCTCACCTTTGAAAGGCTGAAATGGCCCTCAACTTGTGGAATGTGGGAACTATATTGTTTGCTTGAGGACAAGCAAAGACTTATGTTTGGGGGGAGTTGATAAGTGGGGATTTTGACTACTTATTAATGCCTTTTTGCTTATGTTTTAGTCTAAAAGCATTGAATTGGGTTTCCGAAACTAATGAAAAGTGCAAAGTTGAAGGAATGTTGGAAGTTGGACTACCGAGATGAAATCTAACTAAAAAATGAGTAGTACGAGATCAAGGCAACAAAAGGGTATAGAAGCATACAAAGTGCAGTCCGCAGAAGGAATTCTGCGGCCAAAAAAAAATTGCGGTCCACAGAATTCCATATGCGGCCGCAAACAATGAAGGAAAGCCCAGCAGGCTTCCTAGCAAACAGCGGACCGCACAATAATTATACGGCTGCAAACGAAGAGTTTGAGATCAACTTCAGAGGGTGTGAAAATTTCCAAGTTCCAAGTCCCTCAAAATTGCGGACCGCACAAGAATTGTAAGGCCACAGGAGAAGTGCCTTGAGGTGGCAGACATAAAAGTGCGAACCGCAGAAGACTAGGTTGTGGCCGCAGTTACAAATCTGCGGACCGCATAAATGTTTTCTCGTAACCGCAGTTCAAAATTGTGCGGCCGCAGTACCTCAGCTCCTGCAAGAAGAAGAATTGTGCGGACCGCACATGGAATTATGCGGCCGCAAAATCTCCCGAAAGGGCATTTTTTTCGAAATTTCCAGCCTTGTATAAAAAGACGAGTTTCATAAAATTGGGTCAACTTTTGACATCAGCACGTCCTGTAGCCATTTTTCTTTGCATCTTTTATATGTTTTCTATATTTTAGAGTATTTTAATATAGATTTTATCATTATAACTTTACAATATGAGTTTAATTAGCATTGCTTCTTCTATTTCTTCAATTTCAAGCATGAGTAGCTAGATTTTTATTAGGGTTGTGACCCAACCCTAGTGTGTAAACCTTATGGGTATCTAATTTAGTGATTATTTATGATTGGGTATTTATTATTTAGCCTAATTTATGCTTTCATTTGTGGAATTAATGGTTGTAAATATTAGTTCATGCCTATTTGACTTAGTTTATACTTGAGAAAGAGAGACTTAGCCTAGGAAAACTTGGCTAACAAGAAATTGAGTCAATCGAGAGATTGATTAACCAAATTAAAGAGTTCAACCTAGTGATAATGATAACCCGAATTGAGCTTTTATCACCCATTTTGTGTGATACCCAATTGGTCTTGAGAAAGCCAAATTAGGCAAAACTACTCTCTGACCGAGAGGTATTGAGTGGGTATTTGAGAGTTGATAGCTATAATACACCCCGATCAATAAAACAAACATTAAGATTTTTATCCCATTAAGAGAACGCCTAGGTGATGGTCATAGCCCTAGGCGTTTTACAAACTTGAAAAGCAACAAAAACAAATATCCTAGTTTTATTTCTTTACCTGGCAATCTTTAGTTTTAAAATAAAAATAGCTACAAAACCATTTAGTGGAAGTGCAAATTAAGATTCAAATTCACGCATTATAATATATACTCTCACCTCCCATCTGACTCCATGTGGATTCGATCCCGTCTCTTCATTGGGATACTATAATTGCAATCGACCATTTCATTCCTTGTTTTGAGGTATGCATTGTGCACGAGAGTCAAACACCTACATCTTGGTCGCGGTTGATTATATGTCTAAATGGGTTGAGGTCATTGCTCTACCGAACAATGAGGCGATAAGTGTGGTGGCATTCTTGAAGAAGAATATTTTCGTAAGGTTTGATACTTCGCGGGCTATCATAAGCGATGGGGTTTGCATTTTTGCAACAAGGTTTTCGATACTTTACTTAGCAAGTATGGTGTTACTCATAAGGTCACGACTCTTTATCATCCACAAGATAGCGGTCAAGTGAAAGTCTCCAACTGGGAGATAAAGAGTATTTTGTCAAAAACAGTGAATGCTAACCGGATGGATTGGTCTAAGAATCTTGGTGATGCATTATGGGCTTATCGAACGACTTACAAAACACCTATCGGAATGTCACCATACCGGTTGGTGTTCGAAAAAGCTTGTCATCTTCTGGTGGAACTTGAGCACAAAGCCATGTGGACTCTAAAGAAGTTGAATCTTGATTAGGATGTAGCCGCTAACTTGAGGGTTGCACATTTGAATAAATTGGATGAGTTCCGATATCATGCTTATGCAAGTTCGTCCTTGTACAAAGAAAAGATGAAATAACTTTATGACAAATAAATTTGGCATATTTTTGGTTTATGAGTTGCGGCCGCAATGAAAAATGTGCGGACCACACTTCACATATACAGGCGCAAGAGAGAATTGTGCGGTCCGCAAGGCCCAATCTGCGGTCGCAAGGAAAATATGCAGACTACAGATTCCTATCCTGCAAGTATGTTTCAACTGTGTTCCTCACTGTGTCTTCTGGTGTGTCCTTACATAGCTCATTGTATGTTTGAACTTGAATTGCAACTGACGATCGTCTTTGCTTGGTACAGAAAATGATTTTATCTAGAGTTAGAGGCAACACTTCAAAAGGAAGGGTGAACCTTCTCGGGGATGAGGCAAGAGACCCTTACCTAGTGCCCAATAACATGAAATTAGAAAAAAGATAGCAGCTGGGAGAGGGAGAGGTGCAGATCTATTTGAGACAAGTTCATCTACCCCGTCTAGGGACGTATCAGAGGGCAACTCAGCCTCTGTTCAGGAACAACCAGCAGTAAAATCCAGGCCATCATGAATATTTCAACTGAGGGACGAGCCGTTATCATCACACAACACTTCCGAGGGTTCGAAAAGTGCTAGTTAGGCTTCTGAGCCTTCTACTACACATGTCCCTGAGGTACCAGAGAAATCAGTTTAGGACATCCCCGATGATGGTAGAGGGGGAGATGCTATAGTTACCGGCCTTGAAATGACAAAGAAGAAAGAGCTTTGGGAGGACCGGTTTGTCAGTTTGGCTGCCTTCACCAGAATCCGTCAGTGGTGGCCAGCGAGGTCGCTTACTTTTGAGCGGTAGTTTTAGTTGAAGTATTTAGAGATATATAACTCGTTAGTGCCAAGGAACATCTTGTTCGGGAATTCAATGCCAATGTGGCGCATATTAAGAAAGAGACAAAGGTAACCAAAGTGCAAAACCTTAAGGTGAGGCCAAACCTTGGTTAACAGAGATTCTAGCAGCTCTTGGGCCATCACCGACATGGATCATAACAGGGGTTCCTATTCACAGGAGCACTTTGAGCTTTGAGGCAAAGGAGTGACAAACGTTTGTCTGCAACAGACTGGACCCGAGCCAGAATGAGACCTATCTCCTAATCCCTCGGGCAGTTCTAGTTGCTTCGATCATGGCCGGGTACCCTATTAATATGGGTGTCATGATATCGGCCAACATCTCAATCATTGCTCGGCAGGATGATTCGTCCTACCCATATCCCAACACTATTACTGAGTATCTCACGGATGCGAGGGTAGAGCCGAGGGATTATGATACAAAGGTGTGGCCGAAGATTCCTTTCTCATGGTACTCACTGATGGATGCACACAACCCCAAGAGAAAGAGTCAGCCGTCTACCACCACATGCCAGTCTGATGAGCCAGTGGCGATAGTTACCTAGGGAGATGATATCCTATCTTCTTCGGCCAAGCCTTCCTCTAGTGCCGCAGTTATTTTTCCACCATCATCAATAGCCCCTTTCATAGCTCCTGCCACAATCTCCACTTCGGCTTTGAGGTCGGTGCTCATTCCTACTACTCCCCTTTCTGCATTATGAGTCTCCCATACATAGGCGAGCCTCAAGAACTGGATGCAGACAACCACTGTAAAGTTGTCTGACCTATCGAGTACTGTTGTAGCACAATCTTCAGTTCAAGCACCTGCAAATTCCCTCGACAGTTGAGGAGACATTGAAGAAGCTCCTGGATAACCAGAACAACATCATGGCTACCTTGGTACAACACGAATCAGTGATCGAAGAGCTGGGCAAAGAAGTAAAGAAGATGAGAAACCCCCAGGTCAGTAAGAATTCAGTGGACAATCTCCGAAGGCAGGTGACCAAGCTAGCTGCGGCCGGAGATATCCCTTTTGACATGTTGATTGACCCATACCCTTCAGGCCCAGATCCTGCAGCACCATCAGCACTGGTGGCACCAGATGGACAGTTTGAGGAGCCAAACTCTATTGCCGACACTGCCGAGGCAGCGCGCCAAATGTTCACCAACCCAGTCATACCTAGAATTAAGGATGATGAGATCGAGTTAGATGAGACTGAGGGCAGTGAAATTGTTGGGGACCAAAGATGTCGAGTTAGATGAGACTGAGGGCAGTGACATTGTTGGGGACACGGAGATGTCCGAGGAGCCATAGGGAATTTTCTTTACTCTTTCCCCCCTTTTACTCTTATTTTATTAAGCATTGGGACAATGCTTATTTTTATTTAGGGGGTGGAGTTTTTTTTAATGATATTTGGTACATTTTGAGACAATTGGCATGTAATAACTTGATATTATTTTCTTTCTCTTTCTTGTTCTGTATATATTCTCTCTTTTCTCTCATTATGTATATTCAGTAGTTTTGTGTTTATTAGCTTCTTTATTTTTATTCCGCTATTAGTTCTTAGTTTGAGTTAGTAACTTCTTTGTTTGTTTTAGTAGCTTCTTTTTATGTTTTAGTGGATAATAAGCCTTTGGTTTTCTCAATGCCACGGTTCTTTCCAAAGGTAGTTTTTTTGTGTGAACTGGGTGACTCATCCCAACGATGGATGGCGTGACAACCTTCTTAAGGGAATGAGTGCATTTTATGTTTAGGTAATAATAGTAGTAGTAATAAATAAAAAGACTTAATTGAGACATGCTCGAAGAGTCAATCATGCTTCATCTGGTACCAACACACTTAACTACGTGCTTATGGTTAAAAATAAAGTTTTTGAAAGAAATAGCTCTAGTTAGTCACTTTGTGACTCTTATGTTGACTTTGGCAACCATCGAGTGGTTTAATTGAACCATAGTGATTTTCAAACATGAATGTGGTCGTTGTGGGCCCTCAACTCTGTCTTCTTTAACAATCCAGTTTCGAGAGAGGTGGGTTGCTTTGTTATTAGTCCAAGTACCCCTCCAAAGGTTTAGAACTTGCCCCGAATGTGTTTCAAGGCGAAATCCTAAGTTTTGCTTGGCTTGAGAAGTGATTGTAGGCTTTCCTTGGCCCGTTTGAGTTTTCTATTGCCTACCAATGATGTCATCCCTAGTCAACCTCTTCGAGCCTTTAGCCTTTCTCATTTGAAAACCATATTACAAGCCTTTATCCGTTTTATTGTGACCCTCTCTTGGCACCCGAGCTTTCCTTAACACTTATGTGAAACAAATGGCTAAAAATATAAGTTTGGGGGAGAGACGAGGAAATTGAAAAAGGTATCAAGGCACAAAAAAAGAAAAAGAAATGATGAGAAGAAAAGGCAAAGAAAAGAAAAGAACAAAAAGAAAAATGCAACAAAATGAATAAGTAGAAGAGTTGAAGGGATTCAAAGAAAGGCAATGATCCCAAACATGGAGAAATATGAATGTAATGATCAAGAAAGAGTGATGTTAAGTCTCTCTTGTCCCCCAAGGAAAAGAAAGTGCCTCAAGGAATTGGCAAAGTGTGAGTCGAGAAATGAATGATGGAGTGTTTAAGGAAGGTGTAACCACTTACCCATATTGTATCAAACCCTAATCCAAGAGCCTTCATTACATCCCGAAAGAAGTCCTACTAGATTTTGAGTCGAGTAAGCTTACATTAGTGGAGATCTACATGAGGGGCAAGCCTATGGTACTTGAAGCCGTACTTGTGACATTCTCTTGAGAGAGATGAGTGAATCTTTCATAAATCTTTAAATTGAGTTCTAAATTCTTAAGTGATCTTGGCAAATGGAAAGTAGAGGAGGAAGAGTTTGGAGTCCACCATGACCTACATGATAGAACAAGAGTCCTTGATGAGCAAAGTCAATTCTTGAAGCTCAAATGTCACATTAGAACTATATATGCATAAATTGTTTACCTTGTCACCTTGTTGATAATACATTAGTAGTGTGGGTAATTGTTGGTCCCAACTGATATGTGGATGCTTCACCTTTGACTCGCTGAAATGACCATTAACTTTTGGAGGTGGGAACTAAATTGTTTGCTTGAGGACAAGCAAAGGCTTAAGTTTGAGGGAGTTGATAAGTGGGGATTTTGACTACTTATTAGAGCCTTTTAACTTTTATTTTAGCTAAAGGCATTGAATTGTTCTCCCGGAACTAATGAAATTGTACAAACTTGCAGGAATGCTGGAAGTTGGGCTCCCGAGATGAAATCCGACTTAAAAAGGAGCAGTTTAGGGTTGTTCAAAACCGAACCAAAACCGTTAACCGAACCGAACCGATGGCTTATTGGCTTATTGGTATCGGATTATTGGGGTAATGAATAGGGAACTGATTGAGATTTTATAATTAATAACTTAATGGTTTAGGGGTGGATTACGCAATTTTCTTATCGGGTAAACCGTTAACCCGTTAAGAATTTTTATATTTAAACTTTTACCCCTATGTATATATAAAGTACCATTGTTTATCTGTCTTTCGTTCCCATTGTTATTTGTATATTACTATTCTTTTTCCAACTTCTTGATTCAATTACAGGTGACTGCCCAGTTTTATATGAATATTGATTTTCCCACATGTTGTACCTTTATCTATTTGCATATTACATAAACGAATTACAGCTTCTAGCTATGTTACACGTGAGAGCTTTGAGGACGAAGGCTGAAGCTTTTGCCTTTTGATTGATTATGAACGAATGTCCTTTTGAAAGTTTGACTGACTACTGAAGGAATGTGCTTTTCTGGTTTTATAGATTTGGTTAATATGTGTAATGACAGTATGTGTAGTCGTGGTATTGATTGAATGTTTGTTAACTGATACGTCGTCCGATAATTGTTAATTCGATACCAATCCGCCTGTTGTCTTATTGGATAACTAGCGGATTACTACATTTATAATCTGATAACTGTTAAGCCGATCCATTAAGTATAATTATCCGCCCGATAAGCACCCCTAGAGCAGTCTAAGCACAAGGTAATAAAGGGGCACAAAAGCATAAAATGTGCGATCCGCATAAGAAATTACAAACCGTAGAATTCCATCTACGACCGCAACCAAAGAGGGAAAAATCTGCAGATAATTGTGCAAATTGCAGACCATATATGAATTGTGCATCCACAAAAGATGGGCTAAAGGTCAAGATCAAAGAGATTGCAAAAAGACCAAGTCCAGAGCTTCAGTGAATTACGGACCGCACAAGGTTTGTGCGGCCATAGAAAATTGTCTTGTGGTCATAAGCCTACTATTGCATACCGCATAAGAGTGCCTTGTGGAGCCCTCTGCTCCTACTTGGGATAAAAATCCTTGGGATGAAACTCCTTGCTCCTCAAAAGAGCCCCAGGTCAATACTGATCCTGCTCCTTCTCCTCACTTCGACGCTGAGCCGTTAACCATTGTCTTTCCTGAGATGAGATCTCTCTCTGAAGAGAAAAATGAAAATAGTGAGAAAGACTATAACAATGTGTCTGTAAAATAGCTACTACTAGGCTGCAAAATAAGGAAGTCCTTGAATCTGTTTTGAAGAAAAACAAATAAGAGAAGAAAAGGAGAAGGCTAGTGAAAGGGGGGAAAGTTGGTGAATGAGGAAAACGTGCCTCCAACACTTGTTGTTGATATTGATGATGAAGAGGTGATTGAAGAACATGCTTCATTAATTCGTAAGTCCTCTAAGAAACCCGTGGTTCCAAAACTCAGGAGAGATCCATCTGAGAAAGTTATGGAAGTGGAACATGTTGAGGGAGAAATGTCTGGTGAATAATTATCTGAGACGCCTGCAAAGAAAGAGAAAATTGTGAGAAAGGCTATGAAAAGAAAGACGAGTGACAACAAGGAACCCGGTTCCTCCAAGAAATTCAAAGTAAGTGTGTCTAAGGATGAAGGTAGAGAAAACCTTAGAAAGCATAGATTGTTGTGGGGAGAACATTTGCTCCTAACATTCTTGACACGACAGGGATGCGTCAACTGGTTGATATTTGTGAGTTTCAAAAGTTGACTCACTTGTTCACCAATGAGAGCCCCAAGGTGTATGATGAAGAGGTGCGTAGCTTCTACGCAGACATGTTTACAGTGGAAGATGATAACATATGCTTTAAGGTCAACGGGGTAGATTTTTTGATAAACGAGGTTGTGTTGGGAACATTTTGGGAGTGACTAGTGAAGGGATATCATCCATTTAGGGGACTTGTTACCAGTTTCAAAAGTGTCATTCTGAAGGATGATGCTGTGCAACAAGGGGAACGGGTGTACAAGAAGGCCCTCCTTCCAGTGTATCAACTTTTGTTTGAGATGGTGAATAAGGCCTTGCTTCCACGTGCGGAAAGGCGTTTCATTACTTCCAAAGCAGAACTATTCCACATGGAAGCACTAGATGCCTACACCACTATCATTCTGTCTGGTCTCATGATAGAGCATATGAATAAAGTGACAGACTTTAAGGATGGCAATCATGGTCTACCCTATGGATTCTTACTCACTAAGGTATTTCACTTCTTCAAAGTCCCCTTGGGAAAAGAAACAGTGGGAACTCGCAAGCAGACCTTCTCAAAGACTACCTTGGAGGAATATAAGTGTGTTGATAAGAAAGGAGGGGTTGGCAACAATTCTACTATCTCTCAATTGATTGATGTAATAATTCCACTATCTCTTAATTGATTGATGCAATAATTCCACTATCTCTCAATTGATTATTGCTCAGAATGATACAAATCAAGAGATAAGGAGGTTGAAGGCACGAAATTCCATTCTTGAGGGAAATCTTAGTCAGGCCCAGGAGGCACCCGATTCCAGCAGTGCACAAGGCACAGAGGTTGCTCGCCTGACCAATGAAAATACAGATCTCAGGAAACAGGTCGAGGACCTGAAAAGGCGCCTGCTTAACGAACAAGTATCTGCAAATGCTCGAATGGATATTCTCTTCAAAACCCTTGCCTCCTCATCCCTTCCTCTTCCTTCTAGTGCTCCTTAAAACAGTCCCCTTCCTAGTGTTCAGTTAAATATTGTTTGTCCTACCTAGGTCCTCTTTTTGTTATTTTTGTGGCTGGTACTTTTAAGTTATTTTTTTTGTGAATGGTGGTGTAACAATGATACTACTATTTCTCTTCTCCTTTACTTCAAATTAATGAGTATCTCGTCTTTTTGCTATGCATGTTATACTCTTATGCTCTATTTTTAGCCATGCTTGTGTGCAAACATGTGGCATGAGTTAACCATGCTGGACTTCTTTTTTACTTATTACTTGTGTATAATCTTTTTATGATGCCAAAATGGGGAAGAAAATTGAGGGGGAAAGGGGGAATAGGGGAAGGGGAACACGTTCTCTCAAGAGGGAATACATGAAATATTATATGGTGATCTGGTTACCAGGGAGAACTTCAATTATTAGTATGTCATCATAAAAAGGGGGGAATTGATAAGTTATGTGTTTTTTTGTATTTTGATTTTCTAACAAACTTTATGATAAGAACCAGATCGGGAACCTATTACATATCCTCAAAGTGCTCAAGAACAACAAGTCTCAACTCGAGCACAAGTTCTAACAACTAGAGTCAGAGAAACGATAGAGGGAACAGATGGACATCGATTCCCTTGCTGATTGTACCAGTCAAGTCCCCACAATTGTAAGTCATTGCAATTGTTCCTCTGCACACATGCAATAGTGCAAACAGTACAACGGTCACTTTATTAGGAATGCCTTGTACCTAATAATTGCTTTCATCATCGAAGTGACATCACTTGCATATTATCAATATGAAGCAAAGAAAATACACACACTTGTACATCCAAAAAATCAACAAGTCTTCTCTCAAGTGTGTTGCCATCTTACAATTGACCTCAAGGCTTCAAGAACAAAGAACAACAGAACGAAGGACAAGTTTCCAGCACTGAGTTACCATATGTCCTTAGTTGTGTTATAACTTTATTAGTGTGATCTATTTATAATTCCTACTAAGCTTATCTAGAAGCATTGTGTAGGAAATCATTTGTAAAACCATAAACCTTGTGTTTGTGTCTTGGCTAGAGTTAGCCGTGTTGTGAGTTTTGTAATAGAGTTATTACAAAAAGGCTTGTAGTAGAGATATTACAAGTAAGAGAGGGATTAAGAGTTTAATTCCTAGGCTACAATAGTTTGTAATCTAAAGTTTGCTCAGTAGTAAAGTTGAAATCCTACGAGTGTAGGTCATGATTTTTAATCCCGTGAGCTGGGAGTTTTCCATGTAAAACTCTATTGTGGCATCTACTTATCTCATATTGTATGTATTATGTGTGAACTGATAGAGAACCAGGTTCTCTATACAATTTGGTGGACCCTAAGTTTCCATCATACCCTACCCAAAGAGACCCTAACTTGATGTGTAAGTATTATGGCACTCATGTCCATAGAACCGAGGATTGTAGATAGTTAAGAGAAGAAGTGGACCAGTTATTCAATAACGGGCATCTTCAGGAATTTCTGAGAGATCGAGCCCAAAATCACTTCAGGAACACGGACTCCAACAAATAGACCGAACAAGAATAACCTCAACATGTTATCAACATGATCATTGGAGGAGTCGATGTCCCTCAGGGACCAATGCTAAAGCGCACTAAGGTGTCCATCACAAGGGAAAAATAAACCCGAGATTATATCCCGAAAGGAACCAATTCTTTCAGCAATGAGGACGTCGAAGGTATCGTACAACCGCATAATGATGCAATTGTAATATCTGTACTTATAAATAAATCACGAGTTGAACGTGTGTTGATTGATCTAGGTAGCTCGGCCAATATCATCAGATCGAGGGTCATAGAGCAGTTGGGTCTACAAGATCAAATAGTGCCAGCAGTCTTGTTGTTGAATGGATTTAACATGGCATGTGAAACTACTAGAGCATCTAGCCGCAAAGGAAATGTTCACAGTCGATGAAGTACTCCTAGTACCCGCCGTTTCGGTGCCAAAAAACGGGGAGCAGGCTAGAAAGGCCGAAGTTAAATAGCAACCATCGATGCCGGTCCCGATCAAACCGAAGGAACGAGAAGCCGGTGAGGAAGATGATTACGAAGTTTCCGAGATCGTTCATAGCTCCTGATGATACCGATGCCACCAAATCTATCATCTAAGAACTAAAGTAGTTTATATTGACCGAACACCTGCGGGATCAAAAGATATACCTAGGCATGGGGTTGACCCCCGAGCTCAGGAAAGAACTCATTTGTTTCCTTAAAACTAACATATCTTGTTTTGCCTGGTCCCATCTTGATATGACAGGGATCCCACTAGAGATAACCACTCACAAGCTGAGTTTGGATCCAAAGTTCCACCTGGTTAAACAGAAAATGAGGCCGCAGTCCGAAGTCAAGCATGCCTTCATCAAAGACGAGGTATCTAAACCCCTTAAAATAGGTTCCATTCGGGAAGTTAAATAAACGAACTGGTTAGCTAAAAAGGGAAATAAATTAAGAATAAGTGTAGATTACAAAAACTTAAACAAGGCATGCCCTAAGGACTCTTTTCCTTTTCCTAACATCGATCGCATGATCGATGCGATGATCAGCTTTCTCGACGCCTATTCCGGGTACAACCAAATCCGGATGGACCCGGGCGATCAAGAAAAAACTTCCTTTATCACTAAATTTGGCACCTATTGTTATAATGTAATGTCCTTCAGACTAAACAACACCTGTGTCACTTATCAATACCTAGTAAATTGGATGTTCGAATAACAAATAGGGAATCAATGGAAGTTTATATTGATTACATATTAGTTAAGTCCCTGCGAGCAGAGGACCATTTGAAACATCTGCAGGAAACCTTTGACATATTGAAGAGATACAATATGAAGCTGAACCCCGAGAAATGCACATTCGGGGTCGGATCCGAAACATTCCTTGGGTTCATAGTGTCCAACTAAGGGATCGAGATCAATCTAGATAAAATCAAAACTATAGAAGAGATCATCGTGATGGATAGTGTCAAGGTCGTTCAGAGACTAACCAGGCGCATCGCTGCCCAAGGCCGATTCATATCGTGGTCCTCATAAAAAAACCATCGGTTCTTCTCGCTATTAAAGAAGAAATATAATTTTTCTTGGACTCTAGAGTGCCAGCAAACTTTAGAAGAACTCAAATGGTACCTTTCAAGTCCACCCCTTCTACATACTCCGAAGGCGGATGAGCGTCTGTACCTTTACTTGGCAGTATCTGATGTGGTGGTAAGTGGAGTCTTAGTCCGAGAAGATGAAGGTACGCAATTTCTTATTTACTATGTTAATAGAACTCTAGGCAAGGCCGAAATGAGATATCCTCACTTGGAAAAATTGGCGCTCGCTTTGCTAAGCATCTCTAGAAAGTTGAAACTATACTTTCAACGCCCCCTCCCCCCCCCCCCCCATATGTGTCGTAACCTCTTATCCACTAAGGAACATTATGCACAAACCCGAGCTTTCGGGTCGGTTGGCCAAATGGTCCGTAGAAATTAGCGGGTACGATATCTAATACCGACCCCTAACAGCCATCAAATCATAAATTTTGGTAGACTTTGTAGTCGACCTTGCGCCGGCCTTAATACCCGAAGTCGAAAAGGAATTGTTGTTAACCTTGGGGACTTTCTCGAGAATCTGGACCCTCTTTACGGACGGTGCTTCAAATGCCTCCTACGGGTAACGTAGTTAGGCAGTCTATTAAACTGTGAAATTGACTAACAATGAGGCCGAGTATGAGGCTATGATTGCAGGTCTCGAATTGGCTAAAAGCCTTGGGGCTGAGGTGGTTGAAGCTAAGTGTGATTACCTCCTTGTGGTAAATCAAGTCAATGGGATGTTTGAAGTATAAGAGGAAAGAAGGTGAAGGTATTTAGACAAATTGCAGGTAACGCTGCATTAATTCAAGGAATGGACCCTACATCACCTGCCCTAAGATCAAAATAGCGAGATTGATGGTCTGGATAACTTGGGGTCATCGATTTATGATGAGGAATTCAGCTCGGGAACAATCATACAACTTATGAAATCGGTAGTAGAAGAAGACCATGTCGAAATAAGCTCAACAAGTTTAACTTGGGATTAGAGGAACAAATACATAGACCATTTGAAGACTGGGAAGTTGCCCTCGGATCCTAAAGAATCGAGAGCTCTGCACACGAAGACGGCCAGGTTCAGCCTATCCGAAGGGACTCTGTTCAGAAGAACATTTGATGGCCCGCTCGCCATATGCTTGGGGACGGGAGATATCGAATATGTCTTGAGAGAAGTTCATGAAGGCACCGGCAGAAACCATTCAAGGGCAGAATCTTTGGTTCGGAAGATAATCAGGGTCGGCTATTACTAGATCAACATGGAGAAAGATACAAAGCACTTTGTACGGAGATGCGACGACTGTCAAAGACACGCACCGATGATTCATCAACCCGTAGAGCTACTCCATTCGGTCTTGTCCCTATGGTCATTCATGAAGTGGTAAATGGACATTGTCGGTCCCCTGCCGTGGGCACCTAGTAAGGCTCAATTCATACTGTTTATGAATGATTATTTTTCTAAATGGGTCGAAGCTCAGGCGTTCGAGAAAGTCCGTGAAAAAGAAGTTATTGACTTCATTTAGGACCACATAATATGCCGGTTTGGGATACTAGCCGAGATCGTGTGTGATAATGGGAAGCAATTCATCGGCAACAAGGTAAACAAATTTTTCGAAAACCATAAGATTAAAAAGATACTATCGACACCCTATCACCCTAGTGGGAATGAACAAGCGGAATCAACAAACGAGACCATACTTCAAAACCTAAAAAAGAGGTTAACTGATGCCAAAGGGAAATGGAAAAAAATATTGCCCGAAGTCTTGTGGGCATACCGTACAACTTCAAAGTCTAGTATCGGGGCCACCTCGATTTCATAGTTCTACGGTGCCGAAACATTAATACCAGTCGAAGTGGAAGAATCGAGCATCAGGTTCCTATAAGAGACCGAGGAATTAAATGGTGAGGCCATAAGCACGAGCTTGGAACTATTGGATAAAAGGCGTGAGGCCACCCTAGTCTGGTTGGCCACCCAGAAATAGCGGATAGAAAGATACTACAACCGAAGAGCCAATCTCTGACACTTCAAAATCGGGGACTTGGTGTTAAGAAAAGTAATAATGTATACCAGAAACCCGAACGAGAGGAAGCTGGGACGGAATTGGGAAGGACCATATCGAGTCGTCGGAATTACCGACAAAGGCTCGTACAAACTCGAAGCAGGAAACGGTGCTCAGTTACCGAACAACTGGAATGTAACATACTTAAGGCGGTACTACTGCTAAGGTACGATCTCATTTATGCTTTTATGATATTATGAATTTGACTAAAAATTGCAGGCAATGGCCAAGTGTGAATGTGACCATTAGGTCTAAACGCACGCGTTGCACTCTTTTTCCCTTGAACCTATTTTGTCCCAAATGGGTTTTTCGGCAAGGTTTTTAACGAGGCGGCAGTAAATTGTGCTAACTTAGATTTGAAGG
This sequence comes from Nicotiana tabacum, assembly GCF_000715075.1. Classification (NCBI taxonomy): domain Eukaryota; kingdom Viridiplantae; phylum Streptophyta; class Magnoliopsida; order Solanales; family Solanaceae; genus Nicotiana; species Nicotiana tabacum. The sequence continues at coordinate 25,179,801 of NC_134091.1, forward strand.
CCGGTCTTAAATCGGAGTCAATGGGCACATCAACAGTATTCGAGTGCTCTCAAGATCGACCTCGAATACTGGGGGCCATCACCCTCGGGTTAAGTTTCTAAGCAAGGAAATAAGGAAACTTTGTACTTGAATAGCTTAGGCTCGGTGGTTAGGATTTATTGTAAAGGCCAAACGATCGAGTGAACCGTGCCCACGTAGGCCACCTTAGCCATGATACAAGCTTTTGTATGCTTTCGATCATGTACTTTACACACAAAAATAAAAGAAGGTTTCCACCTTGATATCACACATTTTTTCCTCTTAAACATAGATCCTATCCGTATTCGAGGACTATCGAGCCCAAGGGCTACCCCTGCTCGGGGACTGTCATTCTAAAAATATTTCAAGCAATTCAGGCTATCAAATCTCTAAGGCACAAAACCTATTAGGTAGTGCCTCAACACAAAAGGCTACGGCTACCCTAAAAAATGGCTCGGAGACGTCCGAAGTTCGTAATCAAAGCATAAGGCCTTCATAAGAATTCAAAACCTGCTAAAAGGTTACCCTTGGCAAAAGCATCGTCTAAACTCACCTAAACATCTTGGGAAAACTTCCGGTCACTCCGAGTTTTCAAGGCCTCGAGCAAATAAAGTTGCATCAAAGTCAGGCTCTATTCGGATCTCCGAAAAACGAACGACTTGCTATTATATTTTGATTATATGCTAGGGCATTAGAAATATTTGCAAGAATAGAAATTATGAAAAGATGCTAAAAAGGTAGAGACTAAAAATTGCCAGAAAGGGAAATTTTATATATTTCGGAATGTATTTACAAAGGACCAACAAAAACGGCCTCAAAATTAAAAAAATATAAACAAGACAAAACCTAAGAAATTTCTAAGGCATTCATGCCTGATCTTCACCAGGGCCCGATTCATCACCAGAACCATCGGAGCCTTCAGATCCCTCAAAGCCCTCGGAGCCTTCTGTACCTTCAGGCTCGGAAAGTTTCTTCGCTTAGGCCTCAAACTATTTTGCTTCCTCGATCTCGGCCAACAGGTCGAAGCCTCGGGCATAGATCTCTTCGAGGATCTCCCTTCGAGATAGCTGCCTCATATATTCGGCATTGGTCTTTAGGGGGGCCTCGGCTACTTCGACATCGGCCTTGTACTGGGCCACCATCTCTTCGTCGTCGGTGAAGATTGTGTCCAAATTGGACTTTATTGCTTCATATTCTCTACCAAAGGCATCTGATTGAGCCGAGCTTAGTTGTGCTCGGAGAGCGTCATTCAGCTCGGACTGCTTATCGTTTTTCTCCTATGCCACCATAAGTTGAACCTCTACCGATGTCAGCTTTTCCTGGACGGTTTCCTTCTCCGAAGCCAGCAAGTCTATTTTGTTTTTCCACCCATCAGCCATGGCTTGGACCTCGTTCATTTCAACTCAGAGTTGGTCGATCAAGTCGGTCTTCTGCTAGACCTGTGAGGTTTTGTCATAGTTAACATGACTAGTTCCTCGTTTCTAACTTCAAAGACCTTTACCTTTTCGACCAGGTCAGCATGTTCCCACCTCAGGGTCAAAGCTTCCTTCTTAGCCCTATCCAGCTCGGCCTAAAGGTCATTGATGGCCCCATCTTATTGCTCGCTGAGGAGATTGTACATATACCTTTTTTGAGCCTGCTCTTTGAGCTCGATCTCGAGTTGATTAAACTCAACACGGTACCGAAGAAAGCTCTCATGATGAAGTACCGAGGCTTGCAAGACGATGAAAGTCGTGAGAGATATCAAAACCTAAGTAAAATTCAAAAAGACGTAATGATGCCTTACTCGGTTCAGTGCCTGCTGCACCTCATTGAAAAGACACGACACATCCACCTCGTTCATCTTTGCCTGGTCCTCCTTGTTCACCAGGCATCGAAGGTAGCTAGATATACCCATGGGAATAGATAGAACCGGGGCATCCTCCGGGACAGTAAGAATAACCGCTCACTTGTGACAAATGTCCACACTCGGAGCGGAAAACTGATTAACCAACTTTGGGCTCGAGCTCGGCCCATCGACTTCCGAATATACATTCTTCTTCGAGACTTCCAGGTTGCCTAGCCAGGAAAACTCTTCCAAAGTAGACGAATCCACACCATCGAAGAAGGAATGAAGGGGGTCATCCGCACCATGGACTCCTTCACTTGATTTCTCTTTCCCTGCTTGGGCCTCATCGAGCATGGACTCAGTGTAAGAGGGCATCCCCATGATTTCTATTACACCAGTTGCTTCCTTCGGTGCAGAACTGGTGTCTCGGGGGGTCTCAAACCCCGTCTTTATCTCGACCCCTTGAGTTGAAGGGAGGTCGGTCTCATGGCATACCCCCTCAGCTGTGGCCTGCTCCCTTGGAGGGGTCGATCCGTGGGCAACAAAAATATCATCTTCTTTAGACTAATCCCTGAGCCGAAGAAGCGAATCAGAATCCAACACCCGAGAGCTGAAGCTTTTCTCGGGCTTACGAGCCACTCTTTGCTTTGGCTTCACCTCGGAGCTCAGGGAGCCCGAAGCCTTTCTTTTCTTTTTCTTCTTTTCCCTCGCGGCAGCCTAGGGATGTCCCCTAACGGAGGGATCAACGGACAAGGACACGTCCTCGTCCCCTTCCAAAGGCCTAAGTTCGGTGATCTTAGGCAAACCTATAAAAGAAAGAAGAAAGGTTAGTATGATGTGAGTAAAGAGCACGGTAATAACTATTAGAAGGAGAACCTTACCATGAGAACGGGCCTCCCATCGGCCCTTAGAAAGCTTGCTCATGAGCGCTCGTAGTATGACATCTACTTACATATGCCTTCGATTTACTCCTTGAGCTAGGGGACAACATTTGGAACCCGGGCAATAGCTGCACCACCACAAATGCAAATGGTCAGAAAGGAAATGAAGAAACATAGACACTTAAGGAAAGGCTGCACTTACGAGATGCATTCTACTTCTCAAGGAATGGCATGAACTCAGGAGGGATCAAATCTTCGGTCTTCACCCGAACAAAGCATCCCTGCCAGCCTCGGTCTCGATCATCGTCAATACTCGAAAATGGGACCTTGTTGTCCCGGCAAATAAGCTTGATTAGTCCCCCTCAGAAAATTTGGGGACTGTATAGACGGAGCAGGTGGTCGAGGGTAAACTAACAAGACTGAGTGTTATTCACAAAATATCAGAGGAGGATTACGATCCTCCAAAGAGACGGGTGGATTTGCCTCAGACATACCTCGTATCTTTTGCAAAAATCTAAAACTACTGGGTTTACTGGGCCTAGTGTAAAGGTTTAAGTGTAAACACTTAAATACCCCTCCACGTGGGTAGTAATAACATCATCGGGCCCGGGGACTACTACGTTCTTGCCTTCCTATTTATAGTCCTCTAGGACCACGGGAAGGATATCTTTGGTAACGGAGCATATATACCTCGATGCTCCTTCACCCCGATCCTGTTTGGATGAGGGTTTCTCGACCTTGAAGTCGTCCGCAATTGAACAACCCCCGAGAATAAACATTTTCAAGGGGGCTCGGGGGCCAGTTTAGTGGTAGCCACTTGGGGAGCGACCGTCTTGAAGACAACTATTTCGGGAGTGACCGCCTCGGAATCGACGGTCTGTTGGGTAGATGAAGAGGCAGCCTGTTGAGGAACTAATTTAGACGTTTTAGCCATTGCTATTTGGAAAAGTTTGAAAATTTAAAGGAAAAATATGAAGGTTTGAAAGAATAAGTTTGAAGGCTGAACAACTATGAGAATTTGAAGGTCAAGGATAAAGACATGAAGGCTTGAAAGAAGTTGGTGATAGCTAGAGAATTCGAAGGTAAAAGCTTGATCGAAAAGTGAAAAAAGAATAGGGGATAAAAGCTTTTATATGGGAAGTTTGGGACGTTTCGCATTTGGAGGCAGCCAGCCGATGGTTGACACATGTCCAAAGTCAGAACGACGCGACTGACGGGACATTTTCGACTTCTTTGTCATTTTTGTTGTAACGTACGAAGGAAGGAACTGGAGAACATCTATCGTTTCTCATCGTTTCGGCAAACCTACTCTCTGAGAGGCGAGGGAACTATCTGTATATGGGTAAAATCGGGGCTATTGAGCACCCCGATTTCCCGGTGGAGCAAACAAAGCAAGGACGTAACTATAAGGAATCGAAATCGAAGATGGGAGCCTCTCGTATCAAGGCCCGAACAAAACACCTGCCCTCGGAGCCATCGAGACCATGCCCCCCGGATCTGGTTCGAGCTCCAAGACCTCGGAAAGTATACCAAACGTCCGCACATGATTAACAAAGGGCTGTGATATCCGTGTCTGACCGGATATCACGACGTGGATCTCGACCCATATCGGCTACATATCAATAATTAATAAAAAAGACTTTTTACCTTTCTTAGAATTGTACTATGGGTGAAACTCTCCTACTATATAAAGAAGATCATTTTTATTCAAAGGATACACTGTAACACGCATACCAAGGGAATATACATGTGTTTTCTCTGCTTCTAAAAGTTGTTCAAAGTTCTTAATTGTGCTCATAGTTCTTCATAAGTGTTTGGCTTCGAACCGAAGGCAGACTAATTGTTAAGCTCATAAACAAGCCCGGACTCAATACTACTACTGGTTTGGCTGTTAATTCTATCTTTAATCTGTTCATCTAACGTTATTAATCACTTATTTTGAATTAGTCTATATATCCTTAAAACCGTGTATAAATTCAATTGTTATCTATTTTTAATGGTAAACAACAATCATAGTTCATTTTTAACTTATAAGATGTATAAAAACAAATTGAGCTTGCATCCGAGAACAATATTTGATTAATTTTTCTATATTATCCAAATTATTTAAGATTTAGATGGTCGGAAGGAAACTTCAAAGAATCATATTGGATTTTAGTTACCAATGATTGTAGCATTAGAGTGTCTTCACATAGGCTTATAATTCTTTCATCCAACTTTGTGCTCATCCGCTATCTTTGAAACGTGACAAAAATAGATTTAAAACAGATCATAGAACATAAAGGATAGTCTAATAGAATCATTCCATACTTAATTAAAAAATTTGGATTTGAACCTTGAAAATGGAGAAATTGTTAGTGGAACACTTCCTATTTTATGGGTCATATGCGACACTAATCTATAAGTGAATACTGATACCGAATGGTTTAAAAAGAATAAAAAGAATTTTGACTATTTTTAAGCTGAAAATGAGGATTCATGGTAGATGTAATTAGTGGTGGAGACACCTTATTTTTATATGTATATATTATTATATGTTAATTTTTCTTAATTTTTTCGTGTGTTTATTTTTTTATATTTGACACATCTTAATAAAAATCTTAGCTCCCGCTGCTAGATGTAATAAACCAAGAATCACACTAATTAACGTTTTGACTAAGAGCAACAATAGTTGGATTTGGCCATAAGTTCCAATGAAGAGCTTATAATGGGAGAAAAGTTACTAAAAGTGAAGAAAGGAGGACCTTTTGGCTTAGTATAAGTGTCCATTGAATTGTTTGCAAGAATTACGGATGACAGCGGCCATATCATTACATCTCCTTTTTAATACATAGTTAATTTAATCTTGCAAGAATATAATTATAGTAGAAGGAAAAAAAAACGAAAAGAGAGGCAAAAGAAATGCTTTTATGTAGGGTATCCAAAGCATGTAGGGTCCGCTAATGGGAAAAAACAACTTAATCTTTAACTCAATATGTTAAGTTTTTAGTGAAAACATGGAGTATTTAATCCAAAATATTAATTCTCAAGATTATATTCATCATTGCCGTTGGCTAAGTACAACTGGATAGTTCAATCATACATCTAGGGGTCTTAATTTATTAACTAATGAATTAACAATAGATAACTTTATTTCTTTGTCCAAGTAAACAATGATTAGTGACATCTATAGTTGTCTATAATTTGCCCATTTGGATTCCACGGCCAGTGACCACATAACACTTTTAGCTTTAGTAATGGAAAAACAGTAAAATATATTTGTTGGCACCTCAACTGTACCCACACACTACTTTTTTTGACCAATTTTTTAGAATAAGCATAGTGCCATGCATCAATAAAGTCATGACACTTGTTAATAATATTTTTTTTAAAATTAAACACTTAAACCAATTTCTCTCTCCCAGTCTCTTTCTCCCTCGGAAGAAAGCCACCATACTTAAATTCTTCTTTATTTAAAGATCCACTTTGTTCATAATCTTTGTTTTCTTTACTATACTATTTCTCTTTTACTCTATAAAATTTTCACCATTTTTTAGTTTTTAGGTTTTGTTTGTTGTGGAATCACCATTGTTACTGTTGGGTTTGCCACTGTAACAGTGGCCGGAAAATAGAGGTCGCGGTCGTTTGCCTTTTTTTAACCAAAAGAGACCATATTTTATCGAAGAACACCAGCTTGCCGGAAAGATATAATAGCTCCACCCACGCGGAGAAGATCTGAACTTGTCGACCATGAACTGACAATGGAACTAGCGACTTGGAAATGGAGTTCTCGGCTCGTTGCTTGAGGTCGTTGCCGGTATTACGAGTTATGGCTGACATCTTCTTAAAGGAGATGCAAGAGGGAGGAGATGAGGAGGCTGCGGTTGTCGCCGGATTTCGGGGACAACAGAGGCTCCAAATGGGGAAGAAGGGCCTGGATATTTTTTTCTTTTTATTTAATTATTAAATTAATAAAAATAAGGGGACAAATAAGATTTAGACATGTGTGCTTATATAAGGATTAGGACAGATAATGCATTGGTTTGACGTGCTCATTTTTTTTGTTAAACACGTGCGTGCCATCTGGCAAAATTAGTGTGTCTTGGGCATAATTTTGAAAGGTTGCTTATGTAATATGATATATGTCTTCAGAAAGTATGTAATAGGAATTTGGTATATAGTTCAGATGTCAACTTATGTATTTAGACAAAAAAAAAAAATCGTGTTAATTAAGTACGACCTTAGTTAAGGGTGTATGATTAACTAGCGTTTGGATATAAATTTGATTATTTTATTGGTGCAAAGGTTGTGATCATGTATGCTTATGCATGACATAAGAAAAATTATTGAGACTTAGGGTATGTTTGGTATTAAAGAAAATATTTTTAAATTTTTTTATATTTGGTGGGTATAAATATTTTGGAAAATATTTTTTTTCATGTACTCATTTTACTTTAATTAAAGGAAAATATTTTCAAAATTCTTTTTCAACCTTCCCTCTATATTTCCTATCCCCAACCCACCCCATCCCCCACCCACCCCTTTCCCCTACCCATTTCATCTTTCAGAGTAACAACAACAACATAATACTAGTATAATCCTACAAGTGGGGTTTAGGAAGGGTAGAGTGTACACGGACCCTACTCTTGTCTTTAAAAGGCAGAGACACTGTTTCTGGTAGACCCCGGACTCATCTTCCATAGTGTTTGCATAAATTATATATTTTTCAATATTCTCTACTCACTAACTAAATACTAAAAAAATTGATTTTTTTCCACTAACCAACCAAACATGAGAAAATAAGTGATAAAATAATTCTTTTCCAAGAAGACATTTTTCAGGAAAATATTTTTCAAGGAAAATATTTTTTTTTTTAACCAAACACACCCTTAAACGCAAAAATTTGAAATCCTTAATTAAAATTGCAATGATTATCTAACTCAACGACATGTGCAAATTAATTTTAGGATGGATTTGATAGAAAAGAAGAAATGAAGCTTAACGTGGGGATGATTACGACCAATTGAAATAAATATATTAGAGCTTTGATTATAAATATCATTTGTCGGTGTGACCAACTTTTTTTGATAATTTAATGTCATACTAATATGCAAAAATACAATATCTTGACGGTTGTATGATTCTGCTGATTTTCTTTTTTATCGGAGTTGTTGGTTGTTCTCTCTCTTCTTTTTTATTCATATTTAAATCATGTCAAATTCTTTTCATTTCCCTTTTTTTCTTCTTCTAATTTTTTGTTCCGAGAGAATTATGGTCAACAAACTTTTAATTTTTTAATAACAACCTCATGAACACACAATTTTTTTTATTATTATAATTTTTTTTTTTTTTTTTTTTTGCAATTGGTTGAAGAAAGAATAAAAAATGAGAGGACATTTTTTGTTTGTGACTTTTGTTAGGCCAAGATCCAAAGGATTTATGCTAAAGCTAGTGGACGTCACGTAAGGAACTATGGTTATGCGAATATTGCCGCTAAATTTATCAGATGCAATGGACTGACTTTCAAACTTCAACAAACAAAATACTAGTACTTCCACTAGTCAACGAACAGAAATTATTCTCAACTTTTTTTTTGTTTTATTTTAATATAATTTGTATTTTGTATTACCTTAACCAGAATCGAAACCAGTGCTGCCACGTTACTTCTATAGCAGTTAAAATAGTGCAATGCAAATAGAAATTGGAATCGTAAAGTCGATTAGGGTTTGTTTGGAAAATCATCTGGTAATTTGAATTGTTGTAATTACACAGCCTAATAATTACAATGACCTGTTTGTTTGTCATAACGTAATTACAATGTAATTATAAGTGTGTTGTTTGGTTACCCAAGTATAATTACACAGTTAGATTAAATAGAAAATTACTTATTTTGGACCGGAGGGAGTAATATAATAAATATATGCCTATAAATAATTTTTTATAAGTATAAATGATATTAGATTTGGTATTTAAGATGCATATTTTTTCTTGAATATACACTAATTAGTAATCATGTATGTATAACTAATATTGTAAAAATAATTAATTATATTTTTCAAATTAAAAATATTTTGTTAATTAATTATAAAAACTAAAAACATATATTTTATAAGAACATCATGAAATGCATGTTTGATAAAATAAATTAATATTTATGAATATAATGTCATAACATTATGCAAATATTTGACAAAACTAAATTCTAACAAAAAAATGAACAACATGCAATGTGAAATAACAAGCCAATACTACTAAAACAAGTAAATTGGAACCATAAATATAACACAATTTTAAAATTCCATAAAAAAATATTTTAACATATGTCAAATTCCAATATAATAAAAACAAGCTCCAATACAACTTTAGAATAGGAAACATAATAAGTTTATAATCTCATTCAATAACGAAATTCTACTTTAATGACATCACTCATTATATGTCATGTTTGTTAATGATTCATTATTTCTAATATTAGGAGGTATAGTTTCAAAAACTAGAATAATAACGTAGGTATGCAAAATGAAGAAAATAAAATAAATAAGAAATAAAATATATGAGCAATTGCATGGAATCACAAAAAGTAAAGGTAGAGAAATTAAAGATAAATAATGTACAAAGAAAATTTATTTTAAAATTTAAAAGAAATTTAAAAATAAAAATAAAATAAAATAAAATAATTAAAATAAAAAGAAATTAAAATAATGGAAATAAAAAGTTATAAAAAAATAAATACCTCCTCCTTGAGAATTGGAGAGTATAATTACATCTCTCCAATTACACAAAATTTCATGCTGACCAGGTAATTACTTGGCTAGACAAACATGTCAAATTGTGTAATTACACCCGATTACACTCAAATCCAATTCCTATGTGGCTTTCCAAACAAGCTCTTAATGAACTTCTTCAACTCTTGAATCTGTGTTTGGTAATTGGTATGAGAGTTATATTTTTTGCTAGCACTTAATTGACTGAATTCACAAAATTATTACAGAAATATTTCACTCTACTTACATTATTTATGGTGCAAGTTAATTAATCTTTAACAAATATTTTAAGGGATTTTTTCCTATAGGTAAAAATTCCATAGCATCCATTTCAATCAACATTTAAACATTATTATCTAGCATTTATTAAGCATTATTCTACTGCTATTATTAAGCTACATATTCTCATACTAACTAAACGCCAAAAATAAATACACCCTTAGTAAATGTAAACAAGGGTTTAACAGAGAAAGATCAAGTTTATCCATTGTATTAATTTTTTTGACAAATAATGTTATTATTAGTATATAACAAGGCGATAAACATACCTGGCCTCTTAAATTGAAGGCCAAATTTGGTAAGTTGTACAAAAACAAAATTTAATTGTAGCACTTTTTGCTGCCCATCGGAGAAATCAATGTTTAATTAAACAACTTCTGCGGCAGTCAAAACCAGTACTTAAATCACTAGTCTCACTAATACCAACAACTCCATTTAGGCAAATTAGTTTCTGTACTAATTATTACATTATTAACCTATAGATCTAAGTAGCTAAAGTTTTCACCATTTTGAGATTTATAAAAAGATGTTGGGAAAAGACATCTCAATCTAAATGAAGGACAACTAATTACTGTCTTCTTGTTCGGCATCTATAGCTAGGCTTTGAATTCTGATAGGGAACAATAGCATAACACTAAAAATAGAGTCTTCGACATATTACCAAAGAATCTTCCCCACTAGCTTCCACTATTCTACTACTTGTAAATTTCTTTGATATTGATATGCAAACTATAATAATTATTTGAGCCCCAGGAATATGTATACACTGACTATAAAAAATTTACTTTGTTGAAGATCAAGTGATTCTATTTGAAGATTAAATGAATAGTCATTGCTGCCAAGAGTCCAACACTAACTGAGATTCAATGATAATTTCCATATAGCTTCTGATTTTTAACATTAAAAAAATTGTAATAGCGAAACAGACATATGAGAAATTTTATGTGACATGTGAAAAATTTGGGCAAAGATCATTTTTAATTCGCGATCAAACTTTACCTTCGATAGCCGTAAAAATATATAAAAACTTATATAATTTTTATATATAACATACAAAAAATATATATATATATATATATATATATATATATATATATATATATATATATATATATATCAGCTATTATTTTTATTTTACGGAAGAATTCAACATACAGCCCTCTTCTAAATTGTACAGGAATTGCAGCATATCTTTGGATTCAAAGGTTAACGGCTGAAATTGGACAGTTGAGATGTCAAGTCATAAAATTTATAACTTACATGGATCTTTAGTACTCCATCCGTTTCAGTTTATATGAACTTATTTTTTTTTTGGTTCGTTCCAAAAAGAATGATTCCTTTCTAAATTTGAAAATAATTTAGCTTAAACTTCCAATTCTACTCTTGATAAGAAACTTTTATAACCACACAAATACTCTGGACCCCTTTTTGACTTGTTTAGGACCACAAATTCTAAAAGTCTTCTTTTTTTTCTTAAACTCCGTGCTCAATCAAACAGATTTACATAAATTGGAACGGAGGGAGTAAAAGACAGCAACTAGAATTCTACCAGCATCAACTTTAGAGATGTTTACACTTAAAACGGATAACAATTGAATTTATACGCAGTTTTAAGGATATGTGGATAGATTCAACACAAATAATTAAGAATGTTAGATAAAGGAGTTAAAGATAAAATGGATAACCAAACCAGTTGTGATGTTAAAGCCAGGTTCGGATTTAAGCTGAATAATAGTTTTATCCTCGACCGGACCCTTAATTCGAAGCCAAATATATATATGAAGAATAATAATTAAAATAAGAACCTTTCAGTAGCTAGAAAGCAGAGAAAGCAAGATTGTATTGCCTTGATATGTATGTTATAATGTGTGTATTGAATAAAAAACTTTCCCTTTATATAGTAGGAGAGTTTCATCCCTAGTACAATTCTAAAAAAGGTAAAAATCCTCCTTTCTCGTCAATTACTGATCTGCTGCCGAGATCGGGCGAGATCTGTGCCGTGATATCTGGTGAGGTGCCGATATCACGGCCCTATGTTAGTCGTGTGCAACCGTTGCCATGCTTTCTAAGGTATCGAAGCTCGTTCCGGGTTCGGGGAAGTATCAGGCCTGGTGGCGAGCACTCCGTTCGGGCCTTGGTATGAGAAGTTTCCCAGCTTCGATTCTGATCCCATGTAGTCACGTCCTTGTTTCATTTGACCCACCAAAAAATTGGAGTGTGTGCCAGCCCCGGTTTTTACCCATATACATATAGTCCCCTCATTTCCCAGAGAGTAGGTTTGCCGAAACGATGGAAAACGATAGATGAATTCCGGTTACTTATTTCGTACGTTACAACCAAGATAACGGATAAGCCAAAATGTCCCATTAATCGTGTCGTTCTGACTTCGGACATATGTCGATCATCGGCTGGTCACCTTCGAATGTGAAACATCGCGTATTGATTACGTTTTCCTCTATAAAAACTTCACCTTTTATACCTCTTTCACTTTCCGATCCCAGCTTTTGCCTTCGAATCTTCTAGCGGCTTCCAATTTCTTCAAATCCTCATATGTTCATCTTTGATCTTCAAATCTTCATATTTGTTCTTAGATTTCTACCGAGATCTTCATCCTACCTTCATACTCTTTTCTTCAAACCTTCATACCTCTCCTTCAAATCTTCATACTTTTTCTTCAAATCCTCATATTTTTTCTTCAAATCTTCATATTTTCCCAGATTGCAATGGCTAAAACTTCCCAATTAGTTGCTCAGAAAGCTGCCCTTTCATCTTCCCACCCGGCCACAAATGCCGAGGTGGCTTCTCCCGAGGTGGCTCCTTTCGAGGTGGCTGCTCCCGAGGCAGCCCCAGAGCCCCTCATGAAAAGCTTTATACCCAGGGTTGTTCAATCAGGGATGACTTCAAGGTCGAGAAGGCCTCCGCCAAACAAGACCGAGGTGAAGGAGCATGGATATATATATATATATATATATATATATATATATATATATATATATATATATATATATATATATATACTCTATTACCCATAATTAATTTTGCCATATTTCGAGAGGACCGTAAATGGGAAGGCAAAGACATGGTAGTCCCCAGGCCAAAGGATGATATTACTACCCACGTGGAGGGGTATTTAAGTTTTTACACTTACACCTTCACGCCGGGCTTGTACACCCAGTAGTTTTGGCCTTTTGTAAGAGGTACGAGGTGTGCCTCAGGCAAATCTATCGTCTCTTTGGAGGATCGTGATCCTCCAACATCATTTTATGAACAACACCGAATCTCCTCGGTTTACCCTCGACCATCTACTCCGTCAGTACAGTCCCCGAATTTTCCGATGGGGACTAATCAAACTTGTTCGTTGAGCCAACAAGGCTCCCTTTTCGAGCATCGACGAGGATCGAGACTGAGGTTGGTAGGGACATTTTGTTCGGATAAAAACTAAAGATTTGATCCCTCCCGAGTTCCGTCCATTCCCCGAGAAGTGGAATGCATATCACAAGTGTAATCTTTCCTTAAATGTCAATTTTTCTTTATTTCTTTTCTCATCACTAGTATTTTATAGTCGTGCAACTATTGCCTGGGTTCGCATTGTGGTGCCTGATAAGTGATAATTTTAACTGCTTATTAATGCATTTTACCTTTAGTTTTAGTCTAAAAGCATTGAATTGTGTTCTCGAAACTAATGAAATTATGCAAAATTGCAGGAATGTTGAAAGTTGGACTCCCGAGATGAAATCCGACTCAAAAAGAGTAGTCCGAAGCTCAAGGCAATAAAGGCCGCAGAAACACAAATGTGCGGTCCGCAGAAGAAATTACGGACCGTAGAATTCTATCTGCGGCCACAAACAAAGAGGAAAAATCTAGCAGACATTTGCGCAAAGTGCGGACCGCACATGAATTGTGTGGCCGCAAAGCTGAGCTAAGAGTCGAAGATCAGAGAGTATGAAAAAAGATCAAGTCCAGGAACCTCTGAGAATTGCAGACCGCGCAAGAATTGAGCGGCCGCAGTCCAGAAATGTGCGGGCGCAGAAGAATGCCTCACGCCTGCAGTTTAGAAATGTGCGGCCGCAAAACTCCAGCTCCTGCCAGATGATGAAATCTCCGGACCGCACATGAAATTGTGCGGCCGCAGAACCTCCCGAAGGGCATTTTTGTCCGAGATTTTCAGCCTTGTATAAATAGATGAGTTTCACAAAATTAGGTAAAGTTTGAACCTCTGAAGTTGTTTCAGCCGTTTTTCCTTACTATTTTAGGAAGTTTTACTTTGTTTTGGTGTATTTACAATAGATTTAATCATTTTAAGCTTCCATTATGAGTTTAATTAGTTTTTTTCACCGAGGGGGTGGATCGAAGCGATTGCAGCGAAGAATTGATCTGAAACGAAGCACTTCGTCTATAGGCATTGTAGAAAGGATAGAACATTTCTCCCTTATTTTCTTCAAACCCCATTATGAGTAGCTAGACTTTTACTAGAGTTATGACCCAACCCTAGTGTGTAAACCTTTTCGGTATCTAATTTAGTGCTTGCTTATGATTGGGTGTTAATTATTTAGCTTAGTTCATGCTTCAATTTTAGATTTAATGGTTGCAAATATTGATTCATGCCTATTTGACTTAGTCTCTACTTGAGAAAGAGAGACCTAGTCAAGGATAACTTAGATAACAAGGAATTGGGTCAATCGAGAGATTGATTAACCCAATTAAAGGGTTCAACCTAGAGATAGTAATAACCCGACTTGAGCTTTTATCAACTGTTTTGGGCGCTACCTATTTGGTCTTGAGAAAGCCAAAGTGGGCAAAATCACTCTCTGACCGAGAGGTAATGAGTGGGTAATTTAGATTTGATAGCTATAATACACCCCAATCAACAAAACAAGCACTAAAGTCTTTATCCCATTAGGAAAATACTTAAATCACGGTCATAACCCTAGGCTTTTTATCTATTTGAAAAAACCGTAAAAATAATTATCTTTAGTCTTCTTTCTTTATTTTTGCAATCATTAGAGTAAAACTAGAAATAGAAAATAAATCCTTATTGTGGAAGTGCAATCTAGATAATCCAATTGCTCAAATCGAAATATATACCCCTAACTCCCATCTTAGCTCCATATGGATTCGACCCCGACTCTTAGTTGGGTTTCTATTATTGCATACGACTATTTCATATCCCTTTTGAGGTGTGCTTTGGACGTGATCAATTTTTGGCGTCTTTCTCGGGGAGTTAAAAATGGTGTTAGCTATATATTTGGGTGTATTTTTGGAACATCTTCTTTTCCTTTCGTGTTACTAACTTGTTTGAGAAATCGTAGGTACAACCATGGCAAACAATGAGCTCGAAAATATTGCTTTGGGGGATGTGGACGTCGAGGATGAGCAAATTAATGAGGTTTCTCTTGAACCTCAAGCCAATAGAAGAGGCCGAGTGCCTCATGACAATGTCCCCAATCCACCCCCACTTCCACCACGAGCGGCTCCATACCGGGTGTTGCCCAATGAAGGATATGCTAGTGCAATATTCCCTTCCCGTATTAGGGCGGACAACTTTTAAATCACCAATGTGATGCTCACTTTGCTAGAGAAACGAGGTTTTTTCACATGTGCTCTAAGTCAAAATGCATACAAACATTTGAAGGGGTTTGTGGACACTTGTTGGGGGAGCAAACAAACAAATGTCTCCGAGGATGCGTTGAGGCTGAGGCATTTTCCCTTCTCCCTACGAGGGAAAGCTTTAGATTGGTTGGAACGTTTGTCGAACCATTCCATTCACACTTGGGATGAGTTGGCGGAAAAGTTCATTTCTAAGTTCTTCTCTCCGGGGTACATGGCTACACTTCAGGATGAGATTTTGGCGTTCAAGCAAGAGCCAAATGAACCACTACACGATATATGGGAACGCTATAGAACAATGGTTAAGGAATGTCCCAACAACGATATGACGGAGAATATGATTCAACAAACCTTTTATTGTGGGATCAGCACAACCAACCAATGTGTAGTGAATCAACTTGCCGGTGGAAACTTCATGACTATGCCTTATGCGGAGGCGTGTGAGATTTTAGATGAAATGGCGGAAATATCATCGGCATGGCAATCCTGGGCTAATGTTCCACAAGGTGATCCCAACGTGATCCACCTTCACAAAGAATTACATGACCATGGGTAAGTCATTGCCGAATTGACTACCACCATGAATCAATTAGCAAAGGCTCAACTTCAACAAGTGAAAAATCCTAAGCAAGTCAATTCCATGGAGGGAGTGAACATGATGGTGAACAAAAGGACTAAGGGTCCACAAGTCCAACATCGAGTGGAGAATTATGTGTAAGAGGAGAGTGGTTTTGATCAAGATGATTCTTACAATGAACAAGAAGAGGAGGTGCAATATGTGAACAACTTTCAAGGGCAACGAAACAACTTCCATGGCCCAAATCAACAACAATGGCGACCTCAAAACAATCAAGGCAATTGGAATTCTAACAACCAAGGAAATTGAAATGGTGGAAACAATCAAGGGAATTGGTAGAACAACAATAATCAAGGAAATTGGAGTGGCAATAATCAAGGAAATTTGGGGGGGGGGTAATAATCAAGGCAGATGGAACAATAATTAAGGCAATCGGGGGTCAAGTTTTCACAGGCCCCCAATGTATCAACAAACGAGCAACTCGCCTCCTTATCCCTCCCATGATCCTAGTTCGTCAAACAATTAAATGAGGTGTATTGAGAACATGTTCAAGCAAATAATGGTAAAGAATGCCGATTCGGATGCAAAACTTTCCTCACACAACACATCGATCCGCAACTTAGAAGTTCAAATGGGGCAAATCTCTCAAGCTCTAAATTCTCGTCCTAAGGGGGCACTACCAAGTGACACGATGGTAAACCCAAAGGGTGGAAACACACACGGGGCATGCCATGGCCATTACTACAAGAAGTGGAAGACGTGGGAATGCACTCACCTCAAGTCAAAAGCATCTTGTGGATTATGAGCAAGTAGTACAAGAAGAAGAGGTCCCGAACAACGTGGTACAATCAAATGATGAAGTTCGGATTGATATTGATGATAGTGTGGAAGAGACTCAATAGGATGTAAACCCATCTAGGGATCACATTATTGACATACCGGAGCCGGTAGTGCAAAAGGCTAAGGCACCATTGCCTATGCCTCCACCTCCATACCCTCAATGACTTGCCAAACAAAATGGCACGAATCAATTCAAAAGGTTCATTCAAATGATGAAGAGTCTCTCAATCAATGTGCCATTAGTTGAAGCTTTGGAACAAATGACCGGTTATGCAAAGTTTATGAAGGATCTCGTGACGAAGAAGTGGTCAACGAATTTTGAAACTATCAAAGTCACTCATCAAATGAGTGCAATTGTGCATTCAAATGCTCCTAAGTTAGAGGATCCCGATGCTTTAACGATTCCTTCTATAATTGGAAGTGTCGAGTTTGCTAAAGCTCTTTGTGATCTTAGGTAAAGTGTCAATTTGATGCCCTATTCAGTTTTCAAGACCTTGGGAATTGGGCAACCAAGACCCATTTCTATGAGATTGCAAATGGCTGATCGTACCATGAAGAGACCTTTGGGAGTGATATGTCTTGGTTCATGTTGATATATTTATTATTCCAGTGGATTTTCTCATTCTAGATTGTGGAGTTCATTATGAGGTGTCGATTATTCTTGGATGACCTTTACTTACTACAGGGAAGTCTCTTTGTGATGTTGAAGCTGGAGAAGTCACCTTCCGGGTGGGTGATGAAAAAGTGGTATTCCATGTGTGTAAGTCCATGCGGAAAACAAATAGCAACGAGATGTGTTCTTTTGTGGGCTTAGTGACCGATGTTATTGTTGATGATACAAGTGCCATAATCAATGTTGGTGATATGTTGGAAGCCGTCTTGCTCAACTTTGAAGATGACTAGATGGATGGCTTCATGGGATGTGTGAACTCCTTGCAAGGAATGGGGTCGTATAATTATGCACCTCGGAAACTATCTTTGGATCTTGAAAATAGGACAACTCCTCCCACAAAGCCGTCCATTGAAGAGCCTCCTATATAGGATTTGAAGTCATTGCCTCCACATCTTTGGTATGAATTTCTTGGCCCTTGTTCTACTTTACCGGTTATTCTTTCCTCTTGTTTGACTAACGTACAGGTAGATTCTACATTGGCGGTGCTACATAAGAGGAAGAAAGCTATTGGGTGGACATTGGCAGATATTCGGGGTATAAGCCCGTATTTTGCATGCATAAGATCAACTTGGAGGAAGGTGTCAATCCATCTATTGAATATCAAAGGAGACTCAATGAGGATATGCAAGAAGTTGCCAAAAAAGAGATTATCAAGTGGTTGGATGCCGCGATTATCTAACCCATTTCCGATAGTTCGTGGACTTCTCCGGTTATATATGTCCCGAAGAAGAGGGGCATGACGGTTGTCACCAATGACAAGAATGGGTTGATTCTTACAAGAACGGTGACCGGTTGGAGAGTGTGTATGGACTATTACAAGATTAACAAAGTCACAAGGAATGATCATTTCCCACTTCCTTTCTTAGATCAAATGCTTGATAGATTGGCCGGTCGTGCTTTCTATTGCTTTCTTGATGGGTATTCGGGTTACAACTAAATCCTCATTGCTCCGGAGGACCAAGATAAAACAATCTTTACATGTCCCTATGGTACTTTTGCCTTCAAGTGGATGCCATTTGGTTTGTACAATGCACTGGCGACTTTTCAAAGGTGTATGATGGCTATCTTCACGGACATGATGGAGGACTACCTTGAAGTTTTCATGGATGACTTCTCGGTGGTTGGAGGTTCTTTTGATGATTATCTTGCAAATTTAGATAAAATGTTGGCAAGATGTGAAGAAACAAATTTGGTGCTCAATTGGGAGAAATGTCATTTCATGGTCGAGGAAGGCATTGTCCTTGGCCACAAAATATCAAAGAATGGGATTGAATTTGACAAGGCAAAGATTAAGGTGATTTCTAAACTTTCATCTCCAACTTCGGCGAAGGGTGTGCGGAGATTCTTAGGCCACGCGGGGTTTTACCGGTGTTTCATCAAAGATTTCTCTAATGTGGTAAACCCGTTGTGCAAGCTTCTTGAGAAAGATGCTAAGTTTAACTTTAATGATGATTGCATGAGAGCCTTTGAATTGTTAAAGTTCAAGTTGATAACTACTCTCATCATCACCGCTCCAAATTAGAGTGTCCCTTTTGAAATCATGTGTGATGCAAGTGACGTAGCGGTTAGGTCTATTTTGGGTCAACGCATCAACAAGATTTTACATCTGGTATATTATGCTAGTAAGACCATGAATGGTGCCCAATTAAATTATACCATTATGGAGAAAGAGCTCTTTGCAATTGAGAAGTTTCGCCCGTACATGATGGGTGAAAACGTTATTGTCCACACGGATCATGCGACACTTCGTTATATTATGAGCAAGAAAGATTCCAAAGCTCGGTTGATGAGATGAGTGCTTTTGTTACAAGAGTTTGATATTGACATCCAAGATAGAAAAGGGAGTGAAAATTAAGTGGCGGACCACTTGTCTCGTTTGGAGGAGGAGGGGAGGCCGCATGATGGCTTGAAATCAATGACTCCTTCCCCGATGAGAAACGCTTGGCTATTTCAATGAAAGATGTGCCATGGTTCGCGGATCTGGCAAATTTTCATGTGTGTGGAATCATCCCGGATGAGTTCTCTTCAAACCAAAGGAAGAAGCTCAAATAAGATTGTCAAGATTATTATTGGGATGAACCATACCTTTTCCGGATTTGTACGGATGGGGTGATTAAAAGATGTGTACCGGAAGAAGAGCAAGGTGAAATTCTTGGGGCCTGTCATTCTTCGCCATATGGTGGTCACCATAGTGGAGCAAAACAGCGGCTAAAGTGCTAAGTTGCGAGTTCTATTGGCCCGCTCTTTACAAGGATGCTAGTGAGCTAGTGAAAAGATGTGATGGAATGTCAACGAGCCGGTGGAATCTCAAAAAAATTGAAATGCCCCTCACCACCATTTTGAAGATTGATATTTTCAATGTGTGGGGTATTGACTTCATGGGTCCTTTTGTGAGTTCTTGTGAAAACACCTATATCTTGGTCACAATGGATTATGTGTCCAAATTTGTGGAGGCCGTTGCTCTACCCAATAATGAAGCAATAAGTGTGGTGGCATTCTTGAAGAAGAATATTTTCACAAAGTTTGGTACTCTGCGGGCTATTATAAGTGATAAGGGGTCACATTTTTGCAACAAGGATTTCAACACTTTACTTATCAAGTATAGTGTTACTCATAAAGTCACAACTCCCTGTCATCCACAAGCTAGCGGTCAAGTGGAAGTCTCTAACTGGGAGATAAAGAGTATTTTGTCCAAAACAGTGAATGCTAACCGGACGGATTGGTCCAAGAAGCTTGATGATGCATTATGGGCTTATCGGACGGCTTACAAAGCACCCATCGGAATGTCGCCGTACTGGTTAGTGTTCGTAAAAGCTTGTCATCTTCCCGCGGAACTTGAGCACAAGGCTATGTGGACTCTAAAGGAGTTGAATCTTGATTGGGATGTAGCCGCTAACTTGAGGGTTGCACATTTGAATGAATTGGATGAATTCTGGTACCATGCCTATACAAGTTCATCCTTGTACAAAGAAAATATGAAATATCTTCATGACAAATACATTTGGAACAAAGAGTTCAAGGTGGGCGATCACGTATTGTTGTTCAACTCAAGGTTGAGGATGTTCCCCGGAAAGCTAAAGTCTAAATGGAGTGGTCCCTTTGAAATTGTGGGTGTAACACCTTTTGGTGCATTGGACTTGAAGAACAAAAACAGTGAAGTATTCTGAGTCAATGGTCACTGGGTGAAGCACTATTTCAGAAAAGTTGGAGATAGACACGTTGTGGCGGTCATTCATCTCAATTGATGGTATTCTGCGTCGTGCCGCTACGTTAAATCAGGAGCTTCTTGGGAGGCAACCTATGTTTCTTTTCCATTTTTTTTTGTATTTTGTAGTTAGGTAATATTTTTATGCTAACCTGATTTGAAGTGTGCTACAAGGCTGAGTGTGACTTACAGGAACGGTGGACAAAAATGAGGCTAAGTATTGAAAGAAGTACGGACCGCACAATTTGGAGTGTTGTAGCAAAAGAGCACCGCTATCGCATAATTACCTTGCGGACCGCAAAAATGGAGGATTCAAAATGCCAACTCTCTGAAGTTGGTCTATCAGAAAAATGGCCAATCTGCGATCGCAACAGGAAATCTGTGGCCGCACGCAAAATTCTGCGGACCGCAAACAAGGCACCAACCTAAGCTCACCAGGTAATAGAGTGAGAACCGCAACTGAAAATGTGCGGCCGCACTCGCTCCTCCTTCCCTTAGAAAATCAATAGTATAAATAGAGGTCAGGGCAACTATTATATTTTTTCCTCTCTGAGCACAAAACTTGCACTATAGTGAAATTGCTTAGTGAATCATCTTCCCACACGCCCAACAATTGTGATCACTCATCCCATGCACTTATTCACATCTGGTATGCTTAAATTCCTTGTTAGAATTTTTTATTTTTTTAGTTTAATTTGTAGCTTTTTAATTATTTTGAGGCCATTTGTCAATAGAATTCAATTGTGCGTTCATGTGGGGGTCAATCTGTAGTGGGTTAACTAGTACATGTTCTATGGGGACTGGGTTACCATATTTTCATGCCTTTATGCTGTTACCATGTCAAAATTTTCACGTAAATTGCAAACCCTAGATTGAAATATTGAACTATTTGTAGTGTTTTGAATTCTGCGGCCACACCTAAAATTGTGCGGTCCGCAGAAGTTGATTCTAGAGCACCTTTAGTAAAGAGTGGGTTTGCGGCCACAAGGAAGTTGTGAGGACCACAGAATTACCATTGCGGCCGTAGAACAACCTTTTCACTATCATCATAGAGTCAACATTGTGCAACTCAAATGTGCGGCCGCAGGTCTAATTGTACGGGCCGCAGAAATCATGTTGCGACCGCATATCAGCCAATTCGATCATCAGAGAGTTGGCATATTTTGGGTTTCTGAGATGCGACAGCAAGTGAAATTGTACGGACCGCACTTCACTTTTGCGGCCGCAAAGCTAAAATGTGCGGTCCGCAAGGCCTCATCTGCGACCGCAATAAAATTGTGCGAATCGCAGATCCTTACCATATAAGCATACTGTGTATGTGACCCTCACTATGTTCTCTGGTATATTCTCGCCTATCTCCTGTGTATGCCCTAATATTGAATTGCAACTAACAATCGCCTTTGCTTGATACAGACAATGGTTCGATCTAAAGGCAGAGGCGACAGTTCTAAAGGGAGGGGTTAACCTTCTCGAGGACGAGGCAAGAGAGCTTTACCTATTGCCCAACAACAGGAAATCAGAAAAAAGACAACAACCGAGAGAGGGAGAGGTGCAGAGCTCTCCGAGACGAGTTTATATGCCCCATCTAGAGATGTATCAGAGGGCAACTCAGCCTATGTTCAGGAACAACCGGTAGTACAGTCCAGGCCGTCAGGGAGATTTCAACTTAGGGACGAGCCATCCTCATCACACAACACTTCTGAGGGATCGTAAAGTGCTAGCCAAGCTTCTGAGCCTTCAGCAGCACCAGTCCCTATGACACAGGATACACCCATTCAGGACATACCCGATGATGGTAGAGGGGGAGATGCCACAACTGCTGGGATTAAAAGAAGAAAGAGGTTTGGGAGGATCGATTCGTCAACCTAGCAGCTTTCACTAGTTTCCGCACATGGTGGCCGGCGAGGTCGCTAACACTTGAACGACAGTTCTTACTGACAGATTTATAGAGGTATAAACCGATCGTGCTAAGGCAGTTTAGAGAACGCAAAGGGTGGATGGGGTTTACCCAGAGTGTGGTGGATTCTAAGAAATACCTTGTCCGGGAATTCTACGCCAATGTTGCGCATATAAAAAAGAGGACAAAGGTGACAAAAGTGTGAAACATTAAAGTGTGATTTGATCAGCACACACTGAACACATACTTGGGCTTTGATGATGTCGAGCAAAAAGAATACCTGGAAAAGTGTGCACTTGGGGATGTAGTTCGTCCTTGGTTAGCGGAGATTCTAGTTGCACTAGGACCACCACCACCATGGATCACCGCTGGGGTTCCTATCCAATTGAGCACACTCAACTTCGAAGCAAAAGGGTGGAAATCATTTGTCTGCAGCAGACTGGACCCGAGTTAAAATGAGACTCACTTGCTGAATCTTCGGCCAGTCTTAGTTGCCTCTATTATGGCCGGGTACCCTATCAATATGGGTAGCGTGATGTCGGCCAATATCTCAGTGATCGCCCGACATGTTGACTCTTCCTACCCATACCCTAACACCATTAAAGAGTATCTTACGGATGCAGGGGTAGAACTAAGGGATTTTGATACAAAGGTGAGGCCGAAGAAGCCTTTCTCTTGGTACTCACTTATGGATGCGAACAAACCGAAGAGAAAAGGTCAGTCGTCTACCACCACAGGCCAATCTCGTTAGCTAGCTGTGGTAGTTGTAGAGGAAGTTGATGTTCCATCCACTTAGGCCGAGCCTTCCTTTAGTGCCGCAGCTATGCCTCCACCGTCATCCACAACCCCTTATGCAGCTCTTTCCATAGTTTCCACTTCGGTTTTGAAGTCAGTGCCCATGCCAACTGCTCCACTTTCTGCGTTGCGAGTCTCCCAAATATTGGCGAGCCTCAACAACTAGATGGAGACAGCAACTGCAAAGCTGACTTACTTACCTAGTGTTGTTGCAGCACAGTCTACTATTCAGGCACCTCAGTTTCCTCCGATAGTGGAGGAGACATTGAAGAAGATCCTAGAGAACCATAATACCATCATGGCTACATTGGTACAGCACGGGTCAATGATCGAAGAGCTGGGAAAAGAAGTAAAGAAGATGAGAAAGTCCCAGACCAGCAAGAAGTCAGTCGACAAGCTCCGGAGACAAGTGACCAAGCTTGTTGCAGCCAGAGATATCCCCTTTGACATGTTGATCGACCCACACCCTTCAGACCCAGATCCTGCACCACCATTAGCATCGATGGCACTAGCTGGCCAGTCTAAGGAGCAAGACTCTGCTGCTGACACTTCTGAGGCAGTGCGTCAGATGTTCACCAACCCAGTCACACCCATAGTTGAGTATGATGAGATTTTGTTGGATTAGACTAAGGGCGGTGATATTGCTAAGGACACAGAGATGTCCAAGGAGACATAGGGAGTTTTCTTTACTCTCTCCCCTCTTTTACTCTTATTTTGTTAAGCATTGGGGACAATGCTTATCTTTATTCAGGGGGTGGAGTTTATTTTGATCATATTTGGTACATTCTGAGACATTTGGCCTGTAATAACTTGATATTATTTTCTTTTTCTTTTTAGTCTATATATATTCTCTCTTTTTCTCTCATTATGTGTATTCAGTAGTTTTTGTTTATCAACTTCTTTAATTTTGTTCCTTTGTTAGTTCTTATGAGTTATAGCTTATTTGTTTGATTTAGTAGCTTCTTTTTATGTTCTAGTAGATAATAAGCCTTTTGTTTTCTTAATGTCATGGTTCTTTCCAAAGGTGGTTGTTGTGTGAACCAGGTGACTCGTCCCAACGGTGGATGGCATGACAACCTTTTTAAGGGAATGAGCCTGTTTTGGTGTTTAGATAATAATAGTAGTAATAATGAATAAAAAGACCTAATTAAGTCATGCTAAAAGAGTCAAACATGCTTCAATTGGTACCAACACACTTAACTATGTGCTTATGGTTAAAAACAAGGTTTTTGAAAGAAATAGCTCTAGTTAGTGACTTTGTGACTCTTGTGACTTTGGCAACCATCGAGTATTTTAATTGAACCATAGTGATTTTCAATCTTGAATGTGGTCGTTGTGGGCCCTCGACTCTATCCTCTTTAACAATCTAGTTGCGTGAGGGGTGAGATGCTTTGTTGCTAATCCAAGTACCTGTGCGAAAGGTCTAGAACTTGCCCTGAATGTATTTTAAGGCGAAATATTAAGTTTTGCTTGGCTTGAGAAGTGATTGTAGGCTTTCCTTGTCCCGTTTGAGTTTTCTATTTCCTACCAATGTTGTTATCCCTAATCAACCCCTCTGAGCCTCAAGCCTTTCTCATTTGACAACTATGTTACAAGCCTTTACCCGTTTTATCGTGACCCTCTCTTGGCAATCGAGCTTTCCTTAACACTCTTATGAAACAAATGGCTAAAAATGTAAGTTTTGGGGAGAGATAAGGAACTTGAAAAAGGTATCAAGGCACAAAAAAAATAAATGATAAGAAGGAAAGGCAAGAAAAGAATAGAACAAAAAGAAAAATGCAAAAAAAATGAATAAGTGGAAGAGTTGAAGGGATTCAAAGAGAGGTAATGATCCCAAACAAGGAGAAATCAAAGAGGGGGAAAATGAATGTAATGATCAAGAAAGAGTGATGTTAAGACTCTCGAGTTCCCCCAAAAAAAGAAAGTGCCTCAAAGAATTGACAAAGTGTGAGCCGAGAAATACAAATTGGAGTGCTTAAGCCTTCATTACATCGTGAAAGAAGTCCTACTTGATTTCAAGTCGAGTGAGCTTACATTAGTGGCAATCTATATGAGGGGCAAGCCTATGGCACTTGAAGTCATACTTGCGACATTCTCTAGAGAGAGATGAGTGATCCTTTCATAAATCTTTGGATTGAGTGCTAAATTTCTTAAGTGAGCCAGGTAAATGTAAAGTAGAGGAGGAAGAGTTTAGAGTTCACCATGACCTACATGATAGAGCAATAGTCCTTGATGAGTAAAGTCAATTTTTGAAGCTCAAATGTCACATTAGAACTATATGTGCATGAATGTTTAACTTCTCGCCTTGTTGATAATACATGAATAGTGTGGATAATTGTTGTTCCCAACTGATGTGTGGATGGCTCACCTTTGACTGGCTGAAATGATCCTTAACTTTTGGAGGTGGGAACTAATTTATTTTCTTGAGGACAAGCAAAGACTTAAGTTTGAGGGAGGTAATAAGTGGAGATTTTGACTGCTTATTAACGTCTTTTAGCTTTAGTTTTAGTCTAAAATCATTTAATTGTATTCCTGAAACTAATGAAATTATGCAAAATTGCAGGAATGCTGGAAGTTTGACTCTCGAGATGAAATACGACTCAAAAAGGAGTAGTCTAAAGCACAAGGCAAAGAAGAAATTACGGACCGCAGAATTCCATCTGCGGCCGCAAACAAAGAGGAAAAATCTAGCACACATTTGTGCAAAGTGCGGATCGCACATGAATTGTGCGGCCGCAAAGCTGGGCTAAAAGTCGAAGATAAGAGAGTATGCAAAAAGACCAAGTCCAGAAGCATATGTGAATTGCGGACCGCAGACCAAGTCCAGGAGCATATGTGAATTGTGGACCGCGCAAGAATTGTGCGGCCGCAGAAAAGTTTCTTGCAGACGCAGTCCTAAATATGCGGACCGCAGAAGAGTTGCCTTGCGGCCGCAGCCCAGAAATATGCGGCCGCAGATGATGCCTCACGCCCGCAGTTCAGAAATATGCGACCACAGAACTACAGCTCCTGCCATATGAAGAAATTTGCGGACCGCACATGGAATTGTGCGGCCGCAGAACCTTCTGAGGGGCATTTTTGTCCGAGATTTTCAGCCTTGTATAAATAGACGAGTTTTACAAAATTAGGTCAAGTTTGAACCTCTGAAGTTCCTGTAGCCATTTTTCCTTATTAGTTTTACTTTGATTTGGTGTATTTATAATAGATTTAATCATTTTAAGCTTCCATTATGAGTTTAATTAGTTTTTCTCCCTTATTTTCTTCAAACCCTATTATGAGTAGCTAGACTTTTACTAGGATTGTGACCCAACCCTAGTATGTAAACCTTTTAGGTATCTAATTTAGTGCTTGTTTATGATTGTGTGTTGATTATGCTTAGTCCATGCTTCAATTTTAGAATTAATGGTTGCAAACATTGATTCATGCCTATTTGACTTAGTCTCTACTTGAGAAAGAGAGACCTAGTCTAGGATAACTTAGCTAACAAGGAATTGGGTCAATCGAGAGATTGATTAACCCAATTAAAGGGTTCAACCTAGAGATAGTAATAATCCGACTTGAGCTTTTATCTACTATTTTGGGCGCTACTCATTTGATCTTAAGAAAGCCAAAGTGGGCAAAACCACTCTCTGACCGAGAGGTAATGAGTGGATAATTTAGAGTTAATAGCTATAATACACCCCAATCAACAAAACAAGAATTAAAGTCTTTATCCCATTAGGGAAACACCTAGGTCATGGTCCCAACCCTAGACTTTTTATCCATTTGGAAAAATCGTAAAAATAAGTATCTCTAATCTTCTTTCTTTATTTTTGCATTCATTAGAGTAAAATTAGAAATAGAAAATAAATCCTTATAGTGGAAGTGTTGTCTAGATAATCCAATTGCTCAAATCAAAATATATACCCCTAACTCCCATCTTAGCTCCATGTGGATTCGACCCCGACTCTTAGTTGGATTTCTGTTATTGCATATGACTGCTTCATATCTCTTTTCATGTGTGCTTTGGACGTGATCAGTGCCCCAGCTTAAGGAGTGGATCGAAGGAATCTGTAATCAGATGACCTACTATGAGCGCGCATGGCGCAAACTTTTGAGGGGCATATGGGAGGCCCGTTCTCATGGTAAGGCTCTCCCCCGAACAGTTATTACTACACCCCAAACTTACATTATGCTGACTTATTTTCCTTTCCTTCACAGGTTTGCCTAAGACCACCGAACTTAGGCCACTGGAAGAGGATGCATCTTTATCTATTGATCCATCCACTATGGGACAGCCCGGGGCTGCCGTGGGGGAGAAAAAGAGGAAAATAAAATCCTTAAGTTCCCCAGTCCCGGAGGATGCTCGGGTTCTATCCATTCCAGTGGGCATAGCCAGCTACCTCTGATGTCTGGTGACCGAGGAGGACCAGACAAAGATGAATGAGGTAGGCGCGTTAAGTCTCTTCAACGAGGCGCAGGAGGCGCTAAAACGGGTAAGATATTAACACTTTTACACTCCCTTGTGAATTCCGCTTAAGTTTTGATGTCTCTTACCATTTTTGTTGTTTTACAAGCCTCGGTGCTTCACAATGAGAGCATCCTCCGGTACCGCTTGGAAATCAGCCAACTCGAGTTCAAGATCAAATAGCAAGTCCAAAAAAAGGACATGTAAAGGCTCCTCAGTGAGCAACAGGACAGGGCCGTCAAGGACCTTCGGGCCGAGTTGGACAGGGCTCAGAAGGAAGCTTCGACCCTAAAGTGGGAACATGCCAACCTGGTTGAAAAGGTAAGGGTCTTTGAGGCTAAAAATAAGGAGTTAGTTGTGGTGACTAACAACAAAACCTTGCAAGTCAACAGAAGATCGACCTGATCGACCAGCTCCGAGCCGAGATGAACGAGGTCTAGGCCATGGACGACAGGTGGAAAAGCAGAATGGACCTGCTGGCTTCGTAGAAGGAAACCGCTAAGGCAGATCTGGCATCTGTTGAGAACCAACTCCGGGTTGCGAAGGACAAAGCTGACAAATGGTCTCAGCTGAACGATGATCTCCGAGCACAACTGAGCTAGGTTGTTGTAGAGCGGGATGCCCTCGGTCAAGAATATGAGGCAGTGAAGTCCAGATTGAACACAACCTCCGTTGATGCCAAAGAAATAGTGGCCTAATACAAAGCCGATGTGGAGGTAGCCGATACCCGCCTAATGACAAAGGCCGAATATATGAAGCAGTTGTCCCGAAGAGAGACCCTCGAAGAGATCCATGCCTGAGGTTTCGACCTGTCGGCTGAGATTAAGGAAGCCAAAAAGCTCGAGGCTGAGGTGAAGGAGCTTTACGAGCCTGAAGGTGCCGAAGTCTCCGAGGGTTCCGAGGGATCCGAAGGCTTCGACAGTTCTAGTGACGAGTCGGGCCCCGGTGAACACCAGGCGTAGATGCCTTAGTACTTTTTTAGCTTTTGTCTCATGTATATTTTTTTTGTTTATTTTGGGGCCATTTTTTTGGGCCTTTGTAAATATATTCCGGAATATATATGAAATTTTCCCTTTCTGGCAATATTGTGACTTTACTTTTCCAACATCTTTACATAATTTCTATCCATGTAATATTTCCAATGCCTTAGCATAGAATCAAATGTAGTTATAGGGTGTTCGTGTTTCAGAGGTACGAATAAAACTCGACCTCGATACAACTTTGTTTGCTCAAGACTTTGAAAACTCGGCTTGACCAGAAGTTTATTCAAGATGCTTAAGCGATTTTAGATGATGTTTTTGCTGAGGGTAACCTTTTAGCAGGTTTCGAGTTCTTATAAAGGCCTTACTTTCTAATTACGAGCTTCGTACGTCTTCGAGCATTTTTAGAGTGGTCGTAGCCTTTTGTATTTGTGCATCGCCTAATAGGTTTGGTGCCTCTGGTATTTGGTAGCCCGAGTTGTCCGAAACTTTCTCGGACGACAGTCCCCGAGTAGGGGTAGCTCTTGGGCTCGATAGTCCCCGAGTAGGGGTAGCCCGAGGGCTCTTAGGAACCAGAATTTAAGATGAAAGAAAATGTATAATAGCAAGGAGGAACTTTCTTTCATTTCTCAGTGTGTAAAGTACATGATCGAAAACGCATAAAAATTTGTATCACGACTAGAGTGGACTATGTGAGCACGGTTCATATGACTGTTTGGCCTTTACAGTAAATCCTAACCACCAAGACTTAGCTTCTAACATACACGGTTTTTCTTTTTTCCTTGCTAAAAACCTTAATCCGAGGGTAATGGCCCCCAGTATTTGAGGTCGAGCTTGAGAGGACTCGCATACTATTGACGTGAAGTGAACGATCATTGAATCTAACTTGAGACCGGTCTTCGAATCTAAGTTAGCACATTTTACTGTTGTCTCGTTAAAAACCTTGTCAAAAACCCCATTTTGGGATAAAACCAGTTCAAGGAAAAAAGAGTGCAACACATACTTTCTGACCTAATAGCCACATCCATCCTTGGTCATTGCCTGCAAGTATTAGTCCAATTCATAACATAATTAAAGAGTAATTGAGATCGTACCTTAGCAGTAGTACCGCTTTAAGTGTGTCACGTTCCAGTTGTTCGGTAGTTGTACACCGTTTCCTGCTTCAAGTTTGTATGAGCCTTTGCCGGTAATTCCAACGACTCGATACAGTCCTTCCCAATTTGGTTCCAGCTTCCCCTTGTTCCGGTTCCAGGTATGTAATGTTACTTTTCTCAACACTATGTCCCCGATCTTGAAGTGTCGGAGATTGGCTCTTCGGTGGTAGTATCTTTCTATCCGCAATTTTTGGGCGGCCAACCGGACTAAGGTGGTCTCAACCTTTCATCCAATAGTTCCAGGCTCGTGAACATGGCCTCACCATTTGACTCTTCGGTTGCATACTGGAACCTGAGGCTCGCTTCTCCCACTTTGACTGGTATTAAGGCTTCGGCCCCGTAGACCAACAAAAATGGGGTTGCCCCGGTACTAGACGTCGAGGTCATACAGTATGCCCACAGGATTTTGGGCAATATTTTCTTCCATTTTTCTTTGGCATCGGTCAACCTCTTTTTCAGGTTTTGAAGTATGGTTTTGTTCGTTGATTCCGCATGTCCGTTACCACTAGGGTGGTAAGGTGTTGATAGTATCTTCTTAATCTTATGATCTTCGACAAATTTATTTAACTTGTTGCCAATATATTATCTCCCATTATCGCAAATGACTCCGGCCGGTATCCCTAATCGACATATTATATGGTCCCGGATGAAGTCAATGACTTTCTTCTTTTGGACCTTTTCGAATGCTTGAGCTTCGACCCATTTAGAAAAATAATCGGTCATGAATAGTCTGAATTAATCCTTACCGGCTGCCCACGGTAGGGGACCAACGATATCCATTCCCTACTTCAAATGACCACGGGGACAAGACCGAGTGGAGTAGTTATCCCGGTTGATGGATCACTGAGGCGTGTCTCTAGTAGTCGTCGCATTTTCGTATGAAATCCTTCGCATCTTTCTCCATTTCGGTCCAGTAGTAGTCGGCCCTGATTAATAGTTGGACCAAAGATTCTGCCCCCGAGTAGTTCCCGCAAATGCCTTCGTGAACTTCTCTCAAGGCGTATTCGGTATCTCCTGGCCCCAAGCACCTGGCTAGCAGACCGTTGAACGTTCTCCTAAATAATATCCCTTTGACCAAGCTAAATCTGACAGCCTTGGTACGCAGAGCTCTCGATTCTTTGGGATTCGAGAGTAATTTTTCAGTCTTCAAGTAATCTATGTATTTGTTCCTCCAATCCCAAGTTAAACTCGTTGAGTTTAACTCGACGTGGAGTTCGTCTATCACTGATTTCATAAGTTGTACTACTATTCCCGAGCTGAAATCATTGACATCGACCGATGACCCTAAGTTAGCTAGAGCATCAACCTCACTGTTCTGATCTCGGGGCACGTGCTGCAGGGTCCATTCCCTGAATTGATGCAGTGTTACCTGTAATTTGTCTAAGTACCTTCCCATTCGTTCCTCTTTCACTTCGAACGTTCCATTGACTTGGCTTTGAACATCTCGTCCCCAAGGCTTTTATTCAATTCGAGACCTGCAATCATGGCCTCATACTCGGCCTCATTGTTAGTCAATTTCATAGTTCTAATGGATTGCCTGATTACACTCCCCGTAGGTAGTTTCATCATGATGTCGAGTCCGGACCCCTTTGCGTTCGAGGCACCATCCGTAAAAAAAGGTCCAGATCCCTGAGGTAGTCCCCGAGGTTAACAACAATTCCCTTTCGCCTTCGGGTATTAAGGCCGGCGTAAAGTCGGCCACGAAGTCTGCCAAAATTTAAGATTTGATGACGGTACGGGGTCGATACTCGATATCGTACCCGCTGATTTCGACGACCCAATTGGCCAACCGGCCCGAGAGATCGGATTTTTGAATGATGTTCCTTAGTGGCTAAGATGTTATGACATACATGGGGTGACATTGAAAGTACGGTTTAATTTTCGGGAGGCGCTTAGCAAAGCGAGCGCCAATTTTTCCAGGTGAGGGTACCTTGTTTCGGCCTTGCCTATAGTTCTACTGACATAGTAGATAGGAAATCTCGTACCTTCCTCTTTCCGGACAAAGATTCCACTTACCGCCACTTCATAAATCGACAAGTAAAGGTATGTTCGTCCGCCTTCGGAGTGTATAGCAGGGACGGACTCGATAGGTACCATTTGAGCTCTTCCAAAGCTTGTTGCATTCCCGGGTTCAGGAAAAGTTATTCTTCTTCTTCAACAGTGAGAAGAACTGATGGATTTTGTTCGAGGACCTCGATATGAACCGGCCCAGGGCGGTTATATGCCTGGTGAGTCTCTGAATGGCCTTGACGTTATCCACCACAGTGATGTCTTCTATGGCTTTGATTTTTCTCGGGATTGATCTCGATCCCTTGATTGGACATCATGAACCCGAGGAATTTTCCCGATCCGACCCCGAATGCACACTTCTCCGGGTTCAACTTCATATTATATTTCTTTAATATGTCGAAGGTTTCCTGCAAATGTCTCAAATGGTCCTCTGCTCGCAGGGACTTGACTAATATGTCATCAATATAAACTTCCATTGATTTTCCTATTTGTTCTTCGAATATCCGGTTTACTAGGAGTTGATAGGTGGAACTGACGTTCTTTAATCCGAATGACATTACTTTATAACAATAGGTGTCGAATCTAGTGATAAAAGAAGTCTTTTCTTGGTCGCCCGGGTCCATCCGAATTTGGTTGTACCAAGAATAGGCATCGAGAAAGCTGAGTATCTCGTGCCTGGCTATCGCGCCGATCATCCGATTGATGTTAGGAAAAAGAAAAGAATCATTAGGGCATACCTTATTCAGATCTTTGTAATCTATACACATTCTTAGCTTATTTCCTATTTTAGGTACTACCACTACGTTAGCTAACCAGTCCGGGTACTTAACTTCCCGAATGGATCCTATTTTAAGGAGTTTAACTCGTCCTTGATGAATGCATGCTTGACCTCGAATTATGGTTTCCTCTTCTATTTAACCGGATAGAACTTCGGGTCCAAACTCAGCTTATGAGTGGTTACCTCCGGCGGGATACCTGTCATGTCAAGATGGGACTAAGAGAAACAATCTATGTTAGCAATAAAAAATTCAATGAGTTTTTTCCTGAGCTCATGAGTTAACCCTGTGCCCAGGTATACCTTCCGATCAGGTAAGTTCTCGATCAATATAACTTGCTCCAATTCCTCGACTGTCGATTTGGTGGCATTGGAATCATCAGGAGCTATGAACGATCTAGGAACTCTATAATCATCCTCCTCGTCTACTCCTCGTTCTCCCGGTTTGGTCGACACCGGTATCAGTGATTTCTATTTAATTTCTTCATTCCTGGTCAGCTCCGTGTTCTTTGATGTCGAGACCACAGGCACCGGGATCACCTCGTCGACTGTGAACATTTCCTTTACGGCCGACTACTCTCCGTAGATCGCCTTGATTCCTCCCAGTGTAAGGAACTTTAGTGCCTGGTATATGGTTGAGGGTGCCGCCCTTATGTTATGAACCCATGGCCTTCCGAATAGGATGTTGTACCTCATATCCCCTTCGATCACGTAGAATTTTATCTCTTTGATCGTCCCAGCAGTATTCACTGAAAGGGTTATTTCCCTTTTAGTAGTTTCGCATACCATGTTAAACCCATTCAACACCTGGACTGCTGGCACTATTTGATCCTGTAACTCCAATTGCTCTACGACTCTCGATCGGATGATGTTGGCCGAGCTACCTGGACCAATCAACACATGTTTAACTCGAGATTTATTGATAAGTACAGATATTACCAGTGCATCATTATGAAGTAGTACGATGCCCTCGGCATCCTCGTCGCTGAATGAAATGGTTCTTTCCGGGACGTAATCTCGGGTGCACTTTTCCCTCGTGATGGATACTTTAGTGCATTTTATCATTGGCTCTTGAGGGACGTC
Organism: Nicotiana tabacum; assembly: GCF_000715075.1. Taxonomy (NCBI): domain Eukaryota; kingdom Viridiplantae; phylum Streptophyta; class Magnoliopsida; order Solanales; family Solanaceae; genus Nicotiana; species Nicotiana tabacum. The sequence continues at coordinate 25,213,593 of NC_134091.1, forward strand.
GACCCCTCCAATGATCATGTTGATGACGTGTTGAGGTTCCTCTTATTCGGTCTATTTGTTGGCGTCCCTGTTTCTGAAGTGGTTTTTGGCTCGATCACTTAGAAATTCTCGTAGGTGCCCATTATTAAACAACCATGCAACTTCTTCTCTCAATTGTTGTCAGTCCTCCATCATGTGGCCATGAGTTCTATGATACTTACACATTAAGTTAGGATCTCTCCTGTGGCCATGGTCGAGACCATTTGGTGTCCTTGATGCGCTCGATGGCTGATACGATACTGACAGCATCAACGTTAAAGTTATATTCTGACAATCTTGGTGCCTCTCTGGCCCCGAGCGACCTGTCAAAATCATTTTTGCTCATCAGACCTCAGCTATTGGGCCCTCGATCGCTTCTCTTTTCATTCCTCGTAAGGTGATACCCGATATTGTTTCCCCTTCGATCTCCGATGTATGGTTGATACCGGTCTCGGATCGATCTTGGTTAATGATCGATGACTCTATTAGACCTGTCGTTGGTTCTAATAGGATAAACGGACCTAGAAGGGGCTCTGAATTGGCCGTCCTCAACTCTAATTTTTGACTTGTATCTATTGTGGACATCGGCCCAGGTTAGCACCGGATACTCAACCAAATTTTGTTTTAGCTGCTGCGAAGCTAAGGAGCTTCGGGGGTTAAGTCCTTGAATTAATGCCTGAACGGCTCAATCATCGTCAACCGGAGGCAAGTCTATTCGTTCTATTTGGAATCTTGACACGAACTCCCTGAGCATCTCGTTATCTCTTTATTTATCTTTGAAAAGGTCCAATTTTCTGGTTTCGACCTTGATAGCCCCGTCATGTGCCTTCACAAAAGCATCTGCAAGCATAGCAAATGAATCAATAGAATTTGGGGGTAAGATGTGATACTATATCAGTGCTCCTTTTGACAGAGTTTCCCCAAACTTCTTTAGCAAAACCGACTCGATTGCTCGTTTGGATTTGTGATTCTGTTGTACTTTAGAATATCGGGCATACGAAACCTCTTTGGGATCGACTTTGGTGTAGTGCTTGGAGGGAAAATCTTTTATATAAACTTCTTGAAATCTGGTCCTTTTAATATCGTAGGTGCTCTCGGGATTTGATCGACCCTGGAATTATATTTCTTCACCTTCTTGTCGTTGGCCTCAATTTTCTTCTCACCTGATTCCACCCGCTTCGTCAATGCTTCAAGAATTTTCATTATCTCGGGGTTGGCCCTGGGCTCGGCTTCACCCGACCTCTCGGCGGTTTGTTCATTTCTTCGGGTGCTCTCCGGGACCGCTCGAGCTTGATCCTGCCAGGGGGTGGCCTTGATTCTATAGCTGCGCTATCGCCGCCTGTTGAGCCTGCAACATTTCGAAGATTAGTCGCAGGCTTACCACATCGCCTTCGCCTTCGGGCGTTTCTCGAACTGTTGGTCGGGGACCTCCACGAACGCTATTTTCGGGGTCAGTTGGTAGGTTGACGTAGATAGCAACCTGTGAATTGGCTTCGATTAGATTGGTGACTCGGACTCTGTTGGGATCAGCAAGGGACACCTCATTGTTAGGTGCCAGATTGTTATTTTCGCCATGATGGCCAGACTCAGCCTTAACGTTCAAGTGAGCAGACTGAGAATTTGACATTTTTAAGCTAACCTGAAATTGAGACCACAAAGAACAAGCGTAAAATAGAGTGTGTTATGGAGATTTGTATCAAACCACCACTATTATCCTTAGCCCCACGGTGGGCGCCAAACTGTTTACCCTTAAAACGGATAACAATTGAATTTATACGTGGTTTTAAGGATATGTGGATAGATTCAATACAAATAATCAAGAATGATATATAAACAAGTTAAAGATAAAATGAATAATCAAACCAGTTGTGACGTTAAGGTCGGGCTCAGATTTAAGCTGAACAGTAGTTTTGTCCTCGACTGGACCCTTAATTCGAATCCAAATATATATATGAAGAACAATAATTAAAATAAGAACCTTTCAATAGCTAGGAAGTAGAGAAATACGTTTGTATTGCCTTGATATGCATGTTACCATGTGTCTTATTAAAGAAAAAACTTTCTCTTTATATAGTAGGAGAGTTTCATCCCTAATACAATCCTAAAAAAGGTAAAAATATTCCTTTCTCGTCAATTACTGATCTGTTGCCGGCTTCAGGCGAGATCTGCGTTGTGATATCTGGTGGGGTTAGTCGTGTGCAACCGTTGCCATGCTTTCCGAGGTCTCGGAGCTCGTTCCGGGTTTGGGGAAGTATTGTCTTATCAGACCCGGTGGCAAGCACTCCGTTCGGGCCTTGGTACGAGAAATTCCCAGCTTCAATTCCAATCCCATGTAGTTAAGTCCCTTGCTTCGTTTGACCCACGAGGAAATCGGGACGTGTGTCCGCCCCGTTTTTTACCCGTATACGAGAGAACCTCCTATATTGTCTGAAAATTGATGTTTCAAAGGTAGAAAGAAACCATTTTTCATTTGACGGTTGTTCTAATAAATGGGAGCTAGCTAGATAGAAATAAAATAAAATTAATTATATGCTCCTTTTTTTCCTGATAATAATGGTATCTGAACTAGTATGAAGGCACCTCTAATATTTCATCTGTATTTGCTACTGTCTCATTATCATAAATATTGGATAATTTTATCTACCAAAACGGATATTTTTTATATTTTCTTTTTGTGATTTAATTTCTGATATCTTCGAACTTTCACCAATTTATTGATCATTAGCCACAACTTTTTTCCCCAGCCTCCTCGCATGCTGGAAAAATACTCAAAAAGTCATGAGCGAGTCAAGCTGGAATAGAATGACAAGGCCAGAACAATGCCAATCCAGTAGACACATGGTAGAACGTCAGTGTCACAGGTTAGAATACGGTTTGGGTAAATTCCAAATGATGGAATGGATAACTATTGAACTGTGTGAAAAAAGAATATAAAAATACTAATAAGAAGAGGTAGAAAGTATGTCAAGTTTGTCAACGTTCATACGGTAATATGCATAAATGTTGCAACATTTGGCACACATATCTATACCTTTTTAACCTAGTTTACTTCTTTGTACTTTTTCTCTTTGGAGTTCCTTATACAGCTCGACTCATATTTTTCTGTTAAATTGTGGTGTGGGGGGGGGGGGGGGGGGCGTTCATGTCTTAGATTAGAAGATACCAAAATGTTGAGCAATACCTGACAGAATGTTAATGATGCCAGCCATTCTGCCTTTCTCAAACTTCTGAAATGTGGAGGGCAATGAGTATTTAAACATTAGGATTGAAGAGGTCATTTTCTTCATTCTAATTCCTTTTTTTAAAAAAATAAAAATGTACCTTAGATTAACTTTGTTCTCCAAAAGCATTTCACAAAAAGGTTAGCTCGAAACAGTTGAATTTCCTCGGAATCATTCTTCTTGTCTTTTCCTTACCTTTTCCCTACCAGTTTTGGAAAGAACTACTACAAAACAATAACAAAGGACTTAACTGCTGCAATTTTCATCGTTTTAAATGAAAACCTACAAACTATTGCAACCTGAAAATTGTATCAGGAACAGAATTTGACAAAATTTTACAAAAACGCTCAGTTTCGTAATGATAAACAACAATATACCCATTGTATTTTCACCGGTGGGGTCTAGAGAGAATAGTGCATGCAGGCTGTTTCGGAGAGATCATCAGCAGTTTCATAATAATAAATCAAAAAAAATTAGCTCTTCTATTGCAGATTACAAATTTTGTGTGCTGTACAGAACATGGACCGATATCTGCATGGTACTATTCCTCGAACTGTTGTCAAGTATCTTCCTGTTAATGCATTTGGGATAAACTTAGCATCAATCACAAAGAATCAGTTAACTGATCGGAAGTGCATCATTGACTATTGTGAACACCTAATTTTTTTGACATATTTGAATTTTCCCAAAGAAGGGTGTGACAACTATAAACCTTAATCTACCTTCGGCCTATATTTAAATACACAGAGAGTGACAACTGCCCCCCCTCCCCCCCCCCCACCCCCCACTAAGCTTCAACTCAACAACAACGAGGTTTGGGGAGGGTAGTATGTATGCAGTCCTTCCCCTACCTAGAGAACTAAGCTTCAACTCCAATATTGAAAATGCTGTAAATGTCACTGCAGATTGCAACAGTGCTTGAAGAAACAGCTAACAGTATCATGACCCATGACACTAATCTGTCCCTCTTGGTTGCAATTCCATGTGTATCCCTGTTCAATGGCAAAGGTGGAAAATTAACTTTTAGTACGAGAAATGAAAAAGACTATAACTGATAAAAGAGGCTACTATCGAAGCTAGACGTATTACAAAGCAGATAAACTCCAAGACTCATGCTTAGTCTCCATTATATGTAATCAACGTTTAGGAACATCCATTACCAACTTATTTGAGTTTGCTTTTCAACTAGTTGGCTCATAAAGAGGAACAACTTATTACTTAGATAACCAGCTTGTAAGAAATCATTACGAAACAAAAGCAGGTAACATTTGAATATGTGGCAAGGATTACCCAGATAGCTAAACAGTTTAAAGAATTTTTGGACAACTAACAAGCTTTAAGATCCATTATTAAACCAGCCTGAAAAGGGAAGATGGTGGGCATGGGCGCTCACCTAAGGACAATAGCAGCCGGAAAAATGAAACCAACAGAGACAGTAGCTGTGGCACCAGTAAACTGGAAGGCATCCCAGATGCTAGGTACACAATTTGCTCCCAAAAAAATGAAACAGACGAGAGCTGCTGTGACTGAAAAGAATCTGCGATTATCATAGGCAATAGGAATTGCATATGGGAAAAAGAGGCCATCCATATTGAGGCGAAGCGAAAAGAAAACAATTGGAAAAACAAGCATCAAGTGGATGACATAGCTCACTCGCACCACATCATTAAGCAATGAGCTGTAAGGAATCCCAAGTTCACCATCAAAGTTGGCGAGTACATCATCCAAGGTATGATCGCCAAAGAGAAGGAATCCAAAAAAGCTGGTTGCCACATATACAGTTGTGCATAACACAATTGAAGTCCGGACGATTGACTTCATCTGGCTGCCATCTCTTAGCTCATTCTCTATTGGATGTACTGGAACATACAATGAAACAAATATTAGTGTTTTCACTAGTAATTGTTGCTCAATCATATGGAGTAGCATTTATCCAGACTGACGTATAGGAAAACACCTTGTCTAGCAAGAGGTACTTTTGCTTTATTTTAGTAGAAAAAGTACCTAGCTTAATTAGATAAAAGGGAAAAAAAATATGCAGACAGAGAAACAGTAGCAAAACCCAATGCAATCCTCCATTCTTTCTTGACGCTGCTTCTGATTCTCAGTTCCTCTATCATCCAACTTCATTACTGGACACCCTTAAATCTGCATTTTGTTCCTTTTCTAATCCAACGATATTCCATAGTAGCCCTCTTTGTTCCATTTAGGCCACAACATTAAGATTTCACCCAACATACCACTATAACACCAAGAATCTACTCCCAGCAGAGTACAGACCAAAAAGAAATCAATTATAGAAGAGTACGCTAAAGCCAATTGGTGATATGTCATATGTGTAACTAACAAATTGGCAAGCTATTGAATATAGCCCATTTTCCGCCTCCGCAGTCACAGTGCAACAGCAATTGAATTAAGGCATGCAGCAAAACTGGTGCTGAATGTCCTTTTGCTGTTTCGCAGAATAATACCTTCTGCTGAATATCAAACAAAGAATGACAGAAAAAATTTCAAGAGTTCAGAATTTGATCTTACAATGACGATGAACTACGACTATATCCTATATTAGATAGCCTCCGGCTTGTGGTATGTGTCCAGTATGGATATGTTGGAGTTAGCAACATTTTAAAGTGTGTTTGAAGGATCTGAACAAAGTACCATATCCATATTCTGCGCGTTTGAACAACTACATCAACACATATGAAGATTACATGTAACATTGCTGCTGCCTAGTGTCATGTATAAAGACACATAGAAGAAAGTGGAAGTAACCCAATGGTTGACAAACGTGGTGCATTACTTTCTTGTAGTTGGATCTGAGTCTAGCTACTGGCCATCTCTCAAGGTTTTGGTCTCAAGCCCCCAAGTATAATTTCCTAAGGTAACTAGAGATAAGGATAGAAATGAACATAAGGATGTAAGGAGTTGAGAAGCCGACATGGAAATCAAGAGCTCCCTTTTTTTTTTGGATGGTGCACTCGTTAACTTGCACGCACGTCGACTATTTCAATTTTCACCAGATACTGATTAACTCTGCCAACAATACATAGCAGATTTGGAAAAAACATCTAACCTTTTAGCCTCTGCTGGGATTCAGATACTTGTCTCCCATGATTTCCGTTCCAATTTTATTGACCACTAAGCTACACTCTTGGGTTCAAAAGCTCTATTGTTTTAATTATAATTTTGATATAAATAAAGCAGCTATTATGTGTAGATAGTTGGATAGATTTTTCCAGAACTTAACGTAAACTTTTGTAAGGTGCACATTAGTAAAACTATTTAGACACACTAAAAGAACTACTCTATTACATTCCAATTCATTTGTAAGTTGCTAAAGAAGGCTTAAATTGCACTGAGTACTTAGTTACAAAGGAAATAAACAAAAAAGGAAAGAACCAAGACATAAGGAAAAAGAGATTATGTAGATATTTCTTCAGATAAAGTTCATGGTAACTAGCAATCTTTTCAATCAAGGAGGAAATTAATGATTAAAAATCTCAGTATTCAAGAACAGATAACGATAATAAAGAAAAGGCTTACAAGATAACCAAAAAATCAAAATTTTAATCACCTCAGAGATGACATCACATTATAAACAATGATAGATGACCACTCGCCTTTTAGTGACGCTGTGTCTGTCTGTGGTTGGGAGCAACAAAGTAAAACTGACTACATAGAGATCGCATTTCACATCACTAAGCTCCTTTGGGGATAGCTTTGTTGATAAGGAAAGATATATAAAGGAACACCTAGATCTCCTCAACCTTAATATAAATCCACGACTCAAGCTCTTAAAAGAACTGCTCTTCAAAATGTACTAAAGATGCTAACATGCAAACTGAAATGACAAAAATCCTAGAACTTACAATTGTGATGGCAAATATAGGCAGTGACAAGTACAGGGACAGTTGTGAAAAGCTTCCAGAAAGATGCCTGATCAACAAGTTTCGGCAGCAAGCGGGGCATTGCAATGCTTCCATTAATGAACTTAACAATGACTATTCCAGCTGTGATTACCACAAATACAACAGCTAGAGCGACTGACATGGCTGACGTATATCTCAATGAATCTGCCCAAAACAATAAAAGAAGTCAAGAAGTCATGAATATTAATGGAGGAGTGCAGATAGTGCATTTACAGTGCAATGTGTAGAATAATTCGCACTACTGAACAACAAAAGCCTTTTTCTGATGACCCTGGATACTGTGGAAGAGATTGTTCTTACATAAAATTATTGCATTCAAGGTAGTATTACTAGGGTAAAGTGTAATCAGCTCCTTATACCTTGGCCAGCTGAGCACTTTCTCCCTTAGAAGTTGGAACTATTTTCTCTAGCAATTTAACATGCGAACTTTCAAAATAGGACACTAAATGCCCCAATACTATGTACTGTCTTAACAGTAATTTGGTTTACAACCACATAAGAGGGATCATATTTATTTATATATGGAGGATAATAATTTACACATTCCACTATGAGGTGATAAATATTTATGAACGAGTGAATTACGATGCTCACCAACACGTTTGAATGAAACAAGAGGAACAAACACAAGGAGTGTAGTAAGAAGCAATATGTTAGAGCGCACAGTCCACCAATGTTGACCAAACCATTCTTCCATTACACCTGAATAGTGTACCCCATCTGATGAAGTCCCCGATAATACATCACCTGCAATCAAACACACCATTTTCATTAGCCTATACGGATAGCGCTGCAGGCCTTCCACTATACCTCTTCCCCCATTTTCTTCAGTTGAGAAAAAAAAAATTGTAGTCCATCCCAAAGAATGAGGTGCTTTTAGTACAATCATCAAAGCATCTAATTTAATCTCAATTTGGACATCAATTTCCAGAAATTGAAAGAAAAGAAAAACTTAAAATATTTGAAAACTACCTAAAAAGTGCGAACAATAACTATTTTTTTGTAACCGAATAGCGGTCAATGAAGTGGCTGGAGAACGCCACTAGAACAGTCGAGGTGCCCTCTCAAGCTGACCAGGACACAAAAAAAACTAGTTTCCGTAGTTAAAATACCAAAATCGTGGACTTTTTAAAAAATTGAAACTGTGTAATTTAAGAAACAACCAGTACTTCTAGAAAATCAATAAATTTCGACAATTAAAAGAAAAAAATGAGCTGGAATTAGGTACCAATGATGATCATGTAGACAACAAGCAATCCGAGATTGTTAATCACAATACAAGCTTGCAATAAAGTACGGCCAAATCCGCCGAACGCATCGCCGGCTAGGCCGGAGTAGGAAGAGGCGGATTTGGAAGCTCTGGTGAATCTAAGCAACATTTCAGTTGACTTCTCCGTCAGCATAGCGGCGAGGATTATAACGATAAGACCTGGAATTGCACCGAGTTGCTTAAGAGTAGCCGGAAGTGCCATAATTCCGGCGCCGACAATTGTAGTGGAGAGATTGAAGACAGCGCCGGAGAAGGAAGCGCCGTCGAATCCGGCTTCGAAATGGCCGAAATTGGAGTCCTTTTGCGGCAGAAGAGGGGTGGTTTTAGGGCTCCGACGGTACTTCCGGTCGGAGTAGGTCATTTTCGTAATTTTTGGTAAATTGCGGGGGGATTATTTGGGAATGAGGAAGAAATAAGGGAGGTTTTTAGAAATTTGTTTCAGCAAAAGGCATTACATGAAATTTACGCGGGAACTAACGTGGACAACGCTTTATTGAAGGCTTCAACCAATGAGGCAATGCCACGTAATATAGTGGGTCCCGGAACAATTTCGTCTCTGTGACAACTATGAAAGTGACAACTATGAAAGAGAGTTCTTTTTTTTTCATAACTATGAAAAAGAGATTACATAGAATTTCTTTGAAATTGTCGAAATTAGAATTTTAAAAATAAATTATTAAATATAATTTGCTTAAGAGAATGAAGAAGGTGCTGAGTCAGGATCTAGTAAGGCTGACAACAACCAAACTTGGCACATCTGCAATCATTATTCAAATTTCAAAGGTCTCTTTTTCTTGAATGGGAATGTGAACAATGAGAGAATGGGTCCAAACCAAACGAATCAAATGGAGGTTATAAAAATACGAGCGATTAGCGTTAAAACTATTTGAATTTTGTAAATATGATGGGTCTCAAATCTGAATAAAAGAAAAAAAAAATCTGATATGTTGATAATCAATAGGAAATTAGTTTAATTATAATGAATCGCTGATTACAGAGAATTGATATGGTTGATCTCTGGTAGGCGGTAGTTCAGAATGATTATAGTAGGCTGATATACTGATGGCAACTAGTGTGAGCTAAATAAGGAAGAGAAAAAGGCAAATAAATTATAAGCACTAATGAATGTATGAAGCTAATGAATGCATCATAATATGTGTACCGCAATTTTGAAACGGAGCATAGAGAATCCTGGGCAAGTGGGCACTCAGCCAGCTTTAGTCCCAAATAGGACTTATATTGAGGTGAAAGGCCAACCAAGAAAACACTGATTTTTCGTGATATCTATTTTAGTAGAGCGTATAATGTCGATTGCCCGAGATAAAACACTCAATTGGCTAGGGGCAATAGGCTGGTTAGGTTCACCTAAATCTGAGGTGTTGCATTTAAACTCCGAGAAAGGAGATTTACCTGTCCAGCGCAAATCTGGATTAATCGATAGACTTGGAATAAGAAATGGTTAATAATGAAAAACAAAAGAATGCATAACATGTAACATGATTTTATTTATTTATTTATTGCCAAAAACTCGTTACAACTTTAACATTCATAGTATTAGCAAACTAGTGCCGTTGTTCAACGGCTCTAAGAGTTTTAAAAATGAAATACTACTTTCCTTTCTATATTCAATAATTCAATAAAAAAAGAAAGTTTGGGCAGAAGTGCTTTAGGAAGACAATGAGTCCTCCACGCTTACCAGCCATCACATGATACACTATCTGAATCGCTTTGGTCCTTTTTTTCTCTCTCTTACCTTTAGAATATGCCAACCAAACCGAGCAATAAAGACATCCATTACCTCCCTTTTAGTTCAAGCGAAGCATAAAATAATCACTTCGGATAGAATTAGAATTTTGACATTGGAATATTTAAATTCAATAAATCGCCAGGAATTTTTTAACTTATGTGCACCACTAATGTATTACTAACTGAGTCACTGACATGCACCGAGCACACCCTTGTAACCAGTTCAATATACTGTCTCAGACAGGCAATCAGCATCACATCATGAGGTGGTGATTGAGAACCCATTTGTAGTTCTTTTGGACAAATGTGACTAAAATATATGTTTAAAAAAAATAAATGACATTTTTATATATAGCGTTATGCTTTAACGGAGTTTTGACCGTTAAAGTATAGCGCTCTTAATATATATATATATATATATATATATATATATATATATATATATATATATATATTACGCTACCAAGTCGCTATATAGGGCTGATAAGACAGCTATGCATAGCGCGGTATATAACTGCGCTATATATGTATAGCGCAGTTATATACCGCGTTATACATAGATAAATAAACGGTCTCCCTCCTTCTTCCCCACACTCAAACCAGACGCCCCCTCCCCCAAATTAAAAATTCTTAACCCCCCCCCCCCCCCCCCCAAATTTCCTTCTAAAAAAACTGTAGTGGACCCCACCCGTCACACAAAAAGATAAGATTGTAGGTCCCACATCCTAGCCAAGCCTTCTATTGCTGTGGTTTCCTCGTTTCGGGCTCAAATTTTCAATTCATCGACTTTCCGAAAAACATAAATCGAGGTATTCCGATTTAGTTTATGTCGAAACTCGTATAATAATGCATATTAGTTGTTTTGAATGTGTTTCCATGTTGTTTTGTATTTTTTTTGCGATTAAACTAGTATGTTATTTTTATCACGACTAAGATATTAGTATTTTGTGTTTGTTTTGTGATTAAAATGTATCTGTTGTTTTTATCTAGTTTAGATTATTTATTTTCTTAAAGACAAGTGTCCTTTTAGCGTAGTAAAATGTAGAGCTTTTTTAGCGTAGAATCCTTGTAGTTTAAGTATCTTTTATACTGATAGATCAAACAAAAACTTTATCCAATTAAATATGATAAAAATTAATTATTTAATTTACAAAACAAACATACAAAATTATAAAAATATTAAAATTGACATACAAAAGAATTCAGGATAGCTTGGTGTTACTGGGCCTCAAATATCGAGCCTGGAACCCATAGGTATATACTCTATCCAATTAAATATGATAAAAATTAATTATTTAATTTACAAAATAAAAGATACAAAATTATAAAAATATTAAAATTGACACACACAAGAATTCAGGATAGCTTGGTGCTACTAGGCCTCAAATATCGAGCCCGAAACCCATATGTATATACTCTGTCCAATTAAATATGATAAAAATTAATTATTTAAGTTACAAAACAAACATACAAAATTATGAAAATAATAAAATTGACATACATAAGAACTCAGGATAGCTTGGTCCTATTGGGCATCAAATATCGAGCCTGGATCCCGGACCAATTAAATAGCTTGGTCCAATTAAATATTATATAATTATAAAAAATAATTATTTAATTTACAGATCAAACATACAATTAATGTTGTTTAATTTATAGCAGATGACATGGACGTGCCGCCTATGCAACCCGGATCTGTCTCCGATGAGATATTAGTGTTACAGGGCGATCATAGGTCCGCCTACGTATGGGAGGGAGAGTTACTGGCCCAGACTCTCCGCGCCAGGAGAGTGGAGGACATATGAGATTTTATGAAGGACAGAGATCTCCATCCCCGTGTAGTCCAGCGCCTGTGGGATACGGGCTTCTACAGGATTTTGGAGATCGGACGGCTGCAGCTCGACTGGTCTTTGATCACGGCCCTGATAGAGCGGTGGCGACCGGAGACGCACACTTTCCACCTGCCCATTGGCGAGGCCACCATCACGCTGCAGGACGTGAAGGTTTTATATGGGATGCATGTTGATGGACTGCCCATTGCACTGCCTCGGGCCATGAGAGAGATGACGCGTGGGCAGTATTTGGACATGCTGCAGTAGCTCACTAGTTTCAGGCCACAGGATGAGACTGCACACTCAGGGGCCAGTCGTATGAGTTTGACAGCTATTCGACAGCATTTGAAGATATTGCACCCCGATATCACCAGGGAGACGGATGATCTGCATATTCACCGGTATACGAGGTTGTTGTTGCTCCTTCTGTTTGGGGGGGTCTTCTTATTCCCGAATACTTCGGGGAACCTAGTCAACTTGCGATTTCTTCATCATTTTCAGCTGCTAGATGATTTACCCCAGTACAGCTGGGGTGCTGCTGTTCTCGCCTACTTGTACAGGCATCTGTGCGGGCGAGCATGGGCACCAAGCATGACGTTTGTGGATTTTTGCCGCTTCTACAGGTTACAACATATTCGAATACTCTGTTCATTCCTTCCAATTCTATCTAGTCAAAAATTTTCTTAAACTTTATGTTAACTTTGTATGTTAGGTTTGGGCCTGGGAGCGGTTCCCGCAGTTGCAGCCACCTCTACCACCATTACCTCCGGATGTACCACCTCCGTTTCTCCCTCTAGCTAGGAGGTGGGTTCTTCGGCGTGGATATGTACGAGATTACGAGGCTCGGCATAATCTCCCCCTTTGTAGGGATGTGTTGGATATGCTGGAGGGCGCACAGGTAGATGTGTACCTAAACTTACTTGGTATAGCTTCACATGTGTTGCGCATACTCACGTTTTCTGTTGTTATTTGATAGTTCATCTGGACGTCATACATCGACGACTTGATAGGTGGCCTGCCCGATTATTGCTCAGCCGGCTGACTGATTTGGAGCACTTCCGTCCCGCTCATGTGCTCGATATTGTGGAGCATCATGCCACGGAGCGAGTACTTCACCAGTTTGGTCGTCCGCAGTATATACCGATGGGGCCTACATGGGAGGCCACACATTATTAGTGGGATGATCGTTCCAGGGTGGACGACGCATATGTAGCATGTCTAGACGTGCAGGTCCATACTTGGGACGGCCGAGCTGACCTAATTCTGCCCCCCTTTCACAGATCCAGACGGAGACTATTCAGCTCTATATGCCTTGGTACCGCCGCGTTACCCGACTTTTTATCGGGAATCCCATTCATCAAGCTGGCAGTCGGTATGTTCCATACGCCGGGCGGCACGAGGCCCTGGTATGTTTTCTGTTATTATTAATTATATAACTATAACTTAGTGTTCTATAATTTATATTTTATACATTATGCAGGCTATTGGCCTACATATAGTCTACCAGATGGGACTCCAGATGCAGCAGTATGCCGGCGAGGGAGCGGCCGCTTTGCACGATTACGGCCGGCAGGTTACAGAGGTGGCTGCTCGGAAACTGCAGCGAGCTCGAGAGGATCAGCGCTTGGGACATGACCCTGCTTATGTGGCGCCAGAGCAGTACCAGCAAGGTAGGGGTGCCCCACAAGGCAGGGCTGCCGCACGGGGTCGTGGTGGGCAGCGAGGAGGTGGTCCCCAGGAAGGAGGCGTTGAGGCTCCTGTTGATGATGTTGGTGTTGATCTGCCGGGTGACCTACATGAGCCGGACGAGAATCTCACCAGCATGTCGTCATACAGCCTTGGGATGCAGCTCACTCCAGGGATTTCGTAGGTGACCCCGTCAGGTCTGTTATTGATCACGGGCACGGACCTTACCGGAGAGGATTGGGAAGCATACTTCCCAGGGTCATCGACCGCTGCTGAGGATCGGCCGACCCGAGATTTGGATAGTGGGCGCTGGCTGAGTTATGGCTCATCATCACAGGCGCAAGTATGTTTTTATTAGTATTAAATTTAAATTTTTTTTTCTTTTCTCATTTATTTTCCATAACTTTATTGATTTTCTTATTAAGGCTTTATCCCCATCCGTCACGGAGGCCCATTTGTGCGATGCTGACATGGCTGCGACGGATGATTATATTCAGGAGCCCGACGAGACCATGGTAAGACAATTTAAATTGTTGTGACTTAATATATACTTTCTTATACTGAGCTGACTTATTTTTCTGTAGGTTTCTACTGGACCGACGGCTTCTTCTATCAATCCTGCCAGCACCACTAATAATCATGCTGCAGCGCATCCTGCTATAAAGAGGCACCGTAATGAGGATGATCCTGATAGCGTAGCCGGGCGGGATGGGATGCGCCTTAGGCCAACGGCTGCATTGAAGCACGCACGTTGTGGGACACATTGATTTTTTTTTTTGTATTTTATGTAAATATTATTTTATGTAAATAATAACAACAATTTTTTATGTTTACATAATATGCGCATTATGTCTTTATTTTAATACTATAATACAAACACAAAACATACAACTTAACATAATTTAAATTCAGTACAACTAATGAAAATACATGACACAGGAAACATAAAGATAAAGTAGTACACTCAACACATACATGTCATTGTTTAGTTACTGTCGCCCATTATTCTCTGCTCCAACCACTTAAATTTTTCTTCCATCTTATTTTTTTCTAATTCTGCCTCTTTCAGTTTCTCCTTCAACTTCGCAATTTCTCGTTTATATTCTTTTTCATATTCACACTGTTTTAAGATCAAATCATGAAGATACTGCAAAGATCGTTTGTAGCATTCCTGCTTACAGGGTTCATCAATCCATACCACAAAATTGCAAAAAGGTTCATCGGGAACCCTATAAAACTTGTCCACACACATCCAGTAGCGGCGTCCAACTTCACCATCATCCCAACAGTCATTCATCAAATATTTTTTGCCGCACTGGCACCTTGGTACATAAAGACGTTCAGACATTTGTTAAAACGTTAAAAAAACCTTACTTTTATGGAAAGATTTGCTATTGGTTATTGTTAAGCGTAGAAAATAACTAGAATGCGCCTGTTATTTATAGGTAAGGCAACACACATAATATAGTATTTAACCGCGCTATATATATTCACATAATATAGTATGTAACCGCGTTATGCTCTGCGTGTTAAAGATGAATACGGATACAAAACAGCTTTTTCTCAGACGGGCACCTTTTCAGCTCGACAAGACAATACACATAACGTAGTTTTCAGTTCGACAAGACAATACACATAACATAGTATTTAACCACGATATATATATATATATATATATATATTCACGTAACGTAGTACTTAACCGTGCTATATATATTCACATAACGTAGTATTTAACCGCGCTATGTGTATTCACATATTTATCAGAAATCTACCTTTAACTCAACTATTTTTGAACTATATTTATCAAATATATTCACATATTTTTCCGTTTTTTAATCCAATACTATTTTTGATTACATGAACGGGAGGGAGAATGCATTAATTTACTCAACTGAAAAATGTTAAATATCAATAAGATTTAACAACAATGGAAACATAATTTTATTTGATACATCTTGCAACATAAACAAAACATCTACTTATTACAACATAAACTCATTGATAGTTGGGCACATTAGAAGAACACCCACCACGAGCTTGATTACCACCGCCACCCAAACCAGCCGAAGGACATTTTCGACGGTCGTATCCTGCTTGCGAGCATATACCACATTTGCGCGCATAAACGGTATCGCTAACATCCATTTGGTTCCGTATACACGTTCTCTTCTGCACTTGTATTCGACGCAAATAGTCCTTGTTACACACCATTTTAAATGGTTCCGGCGGCCAATAATGCTCAGCACCCACTGGCTGCAACTGCCCACTATAGGTGTTTAAGTAAGCAGCAACACTATATTGTTTATCAACATAGTTGGTTGGCCCTAAACCTGCATGTTGAAAGCATCTGATGGCATGTGAGCACGGCATGTGGTAGATGAACCATTTCCCACAAGAGCATAACCGTCTAGATTCATTTGTGGTATGTACATTATTCCCCCGATTTTGATGGATAGCGGTGCGAATTTCAAAAATATTTCTGTCGTGATCATATTGCAAAAATGAATGCCAATGTGCTCGCCGCCTGCATTTCTCAAATCTCTTCATCGGCAGTGGCATAAATTCAACACCCCTTTTCATCAATGACGTTGCAGTTGCAGCCCTTTCAATAAACCTCTCTGCCATCTGCTTGAACGACATCCGCACCATGGCAGTGACAGGCAATCCTCTTGCCGACTTCAATAATCCGTTGAAAGACTCTGACACGTTTGTAGTCAGAATTCCCCATCTTCTTCCACCATCCGTATGCAAAGTCCACTTGCGAAGCTCATGTCGCATCAACCAATGATAGGCTCTCTCGTCTTCCTGCCTGATAGATTCCATGTGCCTCCGAAATTTATTCTCTTGGTGGTCTGTTGCTGCCATCCACATCAAATCATGCAGATCCTTGTTGGGATGTGCCTTCTGGAAATTGGCCTTAAAGTGCCTCACACAGTAACCGTGGTAGGCATAAGGTTCTTGCCATGCAGGCAAGTTCTCTACAGAACTTAAGATACCACCATGCCGATCAGATATTAGATAAATGCCGGAACGCTGTTTGACAACGTGCTCTTTCAAATGGTTCAAAAACAACGTCCACGTCTCTTGGCTTTTATTGGCACAAATAGCAAAAGTTGGAGGAAATATTTGTCCATTCGCATCTACTGCAACGGCTATCAACAGCTTGATATCATACTTTCCATAGACATGAGTGTCGTCTATGGATATTACCGGCCGGCAATGCGGAAAACCATCAATTGCTGGTTTAAATGCCCAGAACACATAATTGAATATATATTCTGGTTTTTTCGGACTACGCTCAAGCTACCATTCAACAACCATCCCGGGGTTAAAGTGTTGCAGTGCGGCCATGTACTTGGGTAGAGCTGCAAATGACTTATCCCAGTTACCATAAACAATTTCAAACGTACGTTTGCGCCCGAGAAATACCTTTTTTGGTAATGGTATGACCATATTCCTGGTGGACTGATGTAATGCACTCTTTGATTTTATACCTTATGGACGCTTCAAGGTGTGGAATAAGGACAAGAGAAATCAAGTCAATATCCAAGTTGTAGTGATTCCCATTGAATGTGTCCATTTCACATCTGTGGGTGGGAATATATTTACCCACTTTTCACAGACCTGTGTTCTTCTTGCTCACACGCAGCATCCAATGAAAACCCGTAAACCATCTACGACAAATAACCTTGTATACATCCGGACTTGACTCCCATACCATCATCTCACGACACTCTTTTACGCTGTACATTTTTGCCGCCCTGCTTAGGCGCACTTTATCAGGAAAAAACATGCTCTTTGCCAGCACCGTTGGTCTAGAATCGTCCCACATTGCTGTCCGAATTTCATCAAAATTTCTTGTGAGAGCATCCACATCCGACATACTTGGCAAGTTATCAAGGTAGGAAATCTTCCTTGAATGAAACTGCACTTGGGACTCGTACACTCTTGGTCTAACGGGGGTGGAGCATACTCCCTCGTCGAATCAGGTCCTTCATTCTCTTCCTCCTCGTCACCATCCTCACGAGGGAAGGGTGTGTCGTCTCTGAAATCATCGGCATTGTTGTCATAATCATTGCTCTCTTCCTCACTCTGTGCATCTGCCAGATCCCGATTTAATATGTCGTCTTCGGGCAATTGAGTGAGGATAAGTGATTCAACTTGCTCATTTTCACTGCACAAACAACAAAATAATAAGCTACTGAAATTAATAAATCCTTTCCATATAGCTGTATCACTTCACTTACAAGTCGTAACATGTTGACATTCCTTAATGGACATTATCCTGTTGGTGATGATTCCCGGATGGACCACCATGATCCAACACACCAGAACTATGCATATTCCAACTGGGCGTGGGTTCATAACTTGTAAAAGTCATATCTGGCCGGTACCCCCTGTGGAATATATGAGTGTTAATACAAATTCAATACAACAAAAATATACATCATAACACTAAGGAAAATTGAAGTTTACCACTCGTCTTGTAGATTATGTAAAGTAAGAGAGAAATTATTTTCTCGCTCCTCATTCGCCTGTGGTGATAAGTTTAAATCAGGGCAAACTCTTTCATCCGGAACCTGTCCGGCAAAAACTGCTCCAGAATAACCTCCCGATGACCGAGGGTTATCCATACTATGCGCAACCTCATTATTGCGAACGTCTTCGACCTTGACGTACATTTCCAACATTTTTATTACAAGAAATTCTCGGTATTCATCCGGAGTCCTCAAAAAATCCCTCAAAGTTTCATCATCATCGATGTTAAACTCAGCGTAACAAGCAACCTCTTGCGGAGTGACGGAATACGGATATCTTCCGGTTACTTTAAGGTTCACCGAACGTTTCCTCACACTCATTTTATTACATAACGATACCAATCTATCGTACTCCATTGTAAGTGGCAACTTAACATGACACTGTGGAGATAAACTATAACTCACAGAGTTATTCGCTACCACAACCACCACAACCTCCCCCCTTCCCTTCCCCCTCCCACCCCCCATTATTTTTCGCTCTTCAGACATTATGAAAAAATGCTTGAGAATTTAACAAGAAGAAAAATTTGAACGAGAGTTAGGAATATTTTTGAATGAATTTTTGTAAAATCCTAACGCCTTTAAATAAGGCAATGCCTAGCTCGGTGGACTGAATTTTTTTAGGTATAGCACTCTTTTAAAGAGCATTATATCCATTTGAATTATTGTTATGTCAGTTAAACGCAGGAGACTTATTGGTGGGCCCACAAAACAGGTATAGCGCTCTTTATGTTGCGTTATACATATATAGCGATGTTTAAAAGAGCATTATGCTTTAACGGCCAAAACTCCGTTAAAGCATAGCGCTCTCTAAAAGAGCGCTATATATAAAAATGTCACTCTTTTTTTTAAAAACATATTTTCATAACACTTGTCCAAAAAAACCACAAATGGGTTCTGGACCTTTCTATATACTAGTTCCTTACAGACAAACCAGCACCACCTCAGTGATGATTAAGTCCACTGTTTACGAAAAATAATGCCTATGGCATGAAAGATATTTGGGTTTCGTAACATTCTACACAAGCGCTTGTTGCCCAATGCCAGTGTGCCACCTTGAAATTTTTGAAGAAATCATTTTGCAAAATACAAAAACTGTTTTTCTAATCAACTACCAAGAAAGCGAAAAAATCATTTCACTTTTTACAGAAACGGAAAACTTTTCTTCCTTGATTGGATACAAATCTCTCTTCAAAATTTTGAAGCAAACGCCACTTGGTTTTGAAATTGTCTAACATCAAGTTTGATTTCTTGTTTTCCGATGATGTCGTAATCTGCTTCTACTTTTTGCACCTTCAAGAAAGATTTAAGATTTTAGGGATGAATAGATTTTCATCATCCTCTCTATCGTTACACACACAAATTATACAAAATGCTTCAAAGATGTTAGGATAGATAGCAGTGCTATAGACTTTGATTGTGTGCATAAAACACAAGAAACAAGTGCTTTTGAGGGTTAACATTAGCAATATATACATGCAGTTTAGAAACCTTACAAACAAGAACAACTTTAAACTTACTGATTGATTAAAACCTACTGAACTCAACCAGCATCACCAGGTCACCGTACTCGCTTCCTCTTGGACTGCCTCTTCAAGCTTGCCTCCTTAGGCTCTTGTGACAAGCCGCCCAACTTGGCACCCACAGCAGAACTCCACAGTGCCCTTTCAACGTCTGATGGAGTAAAACTGTCTCCTTTTGCAGATAACTCCTATTAAGCAATTGCCAAAGGAACACATAATGAGATAGATCCTACGCTTCAAAGGAAACAATATACAACGCACCAAGGGTTTAGAAAAAAGAAAGCTCAAAAGAATTACAAATACGATAAAGGTTCTGTTTTGGTTCAGGGAAAATCACTTAACATTGAGTAAAAGGGCCCACATTCAGTCTTAGACACTTCCTCTCAGAAGATACAAACTCTCAATCCTTCATAAGATTAACGGCTTAAGTATTCAGGGTATCCGTGAGGTCAGGTTTTTGTCTTACTTTTTTTAACTTCAAAAGATCATTAGACATTTAAACTTCCAGGAATCAATCAGCAGCATATGCAATCAAGTTAACTCCCGAAAACCGTAAATGTATGTTGGGGTCATCACATAAATATCGCTTTCTTGATTCACCATCTCATCAGGTCCTTTGCCGCAAATTTTGTCATGAAAATGGCCTAAACATCATTCTTTGTCTACATCGAGATCAACTGTATATTTCACAACAATCGCTCTCTCCCACTTGCATCAGTAGTGCCTTTCTTCACAAAAATTTATTATCTTCATCCAAAGAGGACATTTGAGGCACGACTACAAGAGGCATGAAGAAAACTTCTCGGAGATACGGGCACAATTAGCATTCTCTGATATCCTAGTAAAAGAACAGAAACAGAATTCCTGCTTCATCTGAACATGACATGCAGAAAACGTCTGACACGGGGCATGATTATTTGTTCTTTCCTAACAGTGTGGCCTTGAATGTAACTTGCAGAAAACAAAGCCTGACACGGCATGATTGTTTGTTCTTTCCTCATAGATGTGGCCTTGAATGTAACTTTAGGAATCATCACAAACTGAATGCTGATATCCACATAGCATGTAAAGGAAGAAAACCACATATCTTATGATGTACAATTGTAAACCAGGACAATGATAGGCTGGTGTCCATGCATATTCGCCCTAGCTAATCAAACGAATTTTTTGAAACTAGGAAGACAAAGGATCTTTCTTCAACCAAGCTTTCAGGTGGAATAAATCAGAAGATTTCAATAGATTTCCTACTTGATAATGGCACCATTACAACAATATCGTTCTCTGGTCGCAATCAAGCTTGCATTTAGATGACAACTAGATATCTGCCTATTTGGTTGAATTCTACTGGTTGTAATCTATGTGCTACGTTACATCGATATCTAAGCCCTTTGTCATGTATTCCACACAACAACAAAAAAAAGTACTTTAAAGTTTGAGCAATTTGATGATATCATTCTCAAACAACAGACTAACCACACACAGATGAAAGCATCATTATAATTAAAACATAGAGAAGAAGTCTAGCTAACCTTGGATTTTGCCTGCAGTTTGTCCACTAAAACTAGATACTGTTTCAGAGTATAGTCTTTCGAGTTGCCAATTGCAGCCACCATTGCCTAAGAACAACAGCATTTTTCACATAAATCAATCATCTAACTACACTTCAATCATCAAATCGCAGAGAATCAAATAGAGTTTTCAACCGCAAGAATGACAAAATTACTTCATCCGACATAAAAGGTGCAATATCCGGTGCCAAAGCAGCCAGAACTGCGGAGGCCGTGGCTGGACCAATGCCTTTCAAGACAGTGAGTTCTGAAATAGCTTTTGAGATATCAGGTAGATACTGAAATGCCTTCTCTGAAGCAGATCTCACAACAGCATCGTCCAGTGATGATACAAAATCCAACAGCCTAGGCCTGCATAACAATTATCATACGTTACCAGTGGCGGATCTGATGTATAACTAATGGGTTCATCCGAGCCCAGTAGCTTTGGCTCGGATTAGAAAATTCATCAAATAAGTACAAATAGTAGATCTCAGTAAATTAAATTAACTGTGGTAAAATCCCGAACACGAACCCATAATGTTCAAATCCTGGATTCTCCATTGTGTGTTACACCGACTTTTTCATAGCCTTAGGTACCGTATCAGATAACATAAATGTAATTATATTCTTCAAATACACTTAAATTAGCCAAAAGAAATAAAACAAACAGTACCGATTACTTACGCACACTCATGTCAAGTTCATTCCTATAGTTGAGTCCATTACCATAGCAATTATCAAAGGTAAATACTTCCTCCTTCCCCTTTTATGTGGCATAAGAAATCAAAAACAATTTTAAAATCTAAAACAAGCTATAGATATTTTCGATAAAATTAAATTATTTTTAAATATAAAAATATGTCATTCTTTCTGAGGCAGAATGAAAAGGAAAGTGTGTAACAGAAATTGATACTGAGGGAGTACATATATTTTGCCATAGGCGAGACGAAGAGAGAAGTAAGAACCTCCATTTGCCTCTAGTAAGCTTCCATTGCATGAGCTTGGTGAGTTCGGGAGTTGTGATGTAACTAGGGTTTCGTTGCCGAAGAAAGCCGGGAAGTTCATTCCGGTAGAAATCATCGAGAGAGACGAGTTTGGGCTTGTTGAGTGACTCAATACGGGCCCCGTAAGAAGATAGTGCCTCCTTCCACTGGGCCAAATCGGAGCATTTGAAGTCCATCGCCGGCGATTACAGTTCGGAGCTCAAAGAGGAACAATTGCGCCATTTCCTATAAATGTTAGTATCTTATAAATATATTATATCTTTATTAATCCGTTGAAGATAAGCTTGCTGAAAAATCTATTTAATAATCTATTGGAAATAAGTTTTCTAAAGAAGATTATCTATATATGGTACAATGAATTTAAACTTATACTATTTTATAAACTTATCCGATAGAAGATTATCTATATATGATACAATGAGTTTATCCTTTCGGTACTCCATTATGGATAAACATTACCTCTGATAGAAGATTATCTATATCTAATATAATGAGCTTATCCTTTTGTTATTCCGTTATGGACAAATATTATCATTGGTAGAAGATTATCTATATCTGGTATAATGAGCTTATCCTTTCGGTACTCCGTTATGGATAAACATTACCCCGAGTAGAAGATTATCTATATCTAGTATAGTAGCAGCTTATACAACAGCTTGCTTTCTTCTATAAACAGAGGAAATTTCAGTTCATTATGTACATAAATTTGAAGTTTGAATAATATATAAGTTTCTCTCTATACTTGTCTTTACTTTACAACCTTTATTTTATAACACGGTATCAGCACGAAACTCTTCCATATCGAGCAAATACTTTGAAAGTAAGAGAGGTACAAACTTTCTTTTTCTGAATAATGTCAAATCTTTCTAAACTTGAGTTTGTAGCCCTGGATATATCGGGCAAAAGCTACATGTCTTGGGTGCTTGATGCTGAAATTCATTTTGATGCGATGGGTCTGGCAGACACCATCAAGGATAAAAATCAGGCATCAAACCAAGACCGTGCCAAAGCAATGATATTCCTACGCCATCACCTTGATGAAGGCCTGAAAATGGAATATCTCACTATTAAAGATCCAGTCATACTGTGGAATAATTTGAAAGATAGATATGACCACCTGAAGATGGTCGTTCTTCCACAGGCACGTTATGATTGGACTCATCTAAGGCTACAAGATTTTAAATCTATCAGTGAGTATAATTCTGCTATGTTCAGAATTATTTCCCAATTGAAATTATGTGGTGATAATATTACTGATCATGATATGTTGGAGAAAACTTTCACCACTTTTCATGCCTCGAATATGCTCCTGCAGCAGCAATATCGAGAAATGAGATTCAAAAAGTATTCTGAATTTATCTCACATCTTTTTGTAGCCGAGCAACATAATGGACTATTAATGAAAAATCATGAAAGTCGACCTACTGGTTCTTGTTCATTCCCTGAAGTGAATGAGACGAACTTCCACCAAGCTAAGCGTGGAAGAGGACGTGGCCCCAGTCGTAGTCATGGCCGTGGTTGGGGAAGAAACTCTAATCATGGTAATAATAATGCACCAAAAAACCCTCCTCACCACCAGTAGTGGAAAAGGAAGGAGCAAAAGCGTGAAGCGGTGCAAGCAGCAAAGCCATAAAATGCATGCTATAGATGTGGAGGAAAAGGGCACTGGTCACATACAACGTACACCAAAGCACCTCGTTGAGCTATATCAAGCCTCCCTGAAGAATACAGAGAAAAATGCTGAAACAAATTTTATTTTTGAAGATAATTTAGACTTCATGCATTTGAATGTAGTTGATTACTTTGCACTCCCGGAAGGAGAAACAAGTCATGTGATCGGTGATGAATCTATAGAGATATAAATATTTTAATTTTTATTGTTTATAGTAGATAGTATGGTTATGTAATTGTTGTACATAAATAAAAGTTATGCTTTGATAATAATATTTACTATCATATTTATTTTATTTATGTTATTTTGAAGAATATGGATAATCCTCAAATTATGTTTGGATCAAAGACCAATCATAAAGATATTTGTGTAATTGATAGTGGAACAACTCATGCCATATTCAAAGATCAGAAATACTTTTCTTATTTGCATAAGGAAAAAGCAAATGTTTCAACAATTTCTGGTAATATAAGTTTAATTGAAGGCTCCGGAAGAGCCACTATATTTCTGTCTAAGGGAACAAAACTTATAATAGACAATGCATTATTCTCCTCCAAGTCCCGAAGAAACTTGTTGAGTTTTGTGGATATCCGCCAAAATGGGTATCATGTTGAGACGATAAAATGAAATGAAAATGGAATATCTTTATATTACAAAGAATGTTTCTGACCAAAAGTACATTGTAGAAAAGTTACCAACTTTATCTTCTGGCTTATACTATTCAAAGATTAGTACAGTTGAAGCACACTCTATCGTAAACCAGAAGTTTACTGATTCAAATATTTTTGTGCTTTGGCATGACCGTTTGGGCCATCCTGGATCAATAATGATGAGATGAATTACTGAAAATTCAAGTGAGCATCCATTACTGAAAATCCGTCTCAGACCGACACATTATAATAAATATTCTCTGTCACAATTTGTTTTTGGTCATGAACCAAATATTCTCCATTTATGAATTTTTGGATGTGCTGTATATGTGCTAGTAGTACCACCACAGCGCAGTAAGATGGGCCCGCAGAGAAGATTAGGAATATATATTGGGTTTGAATCACCCTCTATTATTTGCTATCTTGAACCATTGACGGGAGATTTATTTACTGCTCGATTTGCAGATTGTCGGTTTGATAAAATAAATTTCCCACAATTAGGGGGAGAGAAAAAGAAAATCAAAAGAGAAATTGTATGGAAAGTTTCATCATTATCCCATTTTGATCCACATACCCCTATATGTAATCAGGAGGTCCAGAAGATCATTCATTTACAAAATATAGAAAATCAAATGCCAGACGCGTTTACTGAATTGAAAAGGATAACTAAGTTACATATCCTTGCAGAGAATGTACCTATCCGAATTGATGTCCCAACAGGACCATCTACTAGCATGAGAGCTAGTGAACCTAAAGCACGCGTGAAGCGTGGTAGACCTTTGGGTTCTAAGTATCGAAATCCTCGAAAAAGAAAAATAACAAATGATCAAAATGATACTATGAAGGGATCCTCTGAAGAGACCCAAGATCTGATTAGTTCTGAGATTCTTGAAGAAATCAATGAACCCGAGACTCAATTGAGTGAGAAGCTTTTAATAAGTTCTAGTGGTGAAGGAATTAATTTAAATCGATCTGAAATAGTGGTGGATAATATTTTTGCATATAATGTTGTACTTAACATTATGCAAGATAGTGAGGATCTTGAAACCCGATCTGTCGAAGAATATCGACAAAGATCTGATTGGCCAAAATGGCAAGAGGCAATTCAATCAGATTGAACGCACTTGCTAAAAGAGAGATCTTTGGACCAGTGGTCCAAACACCTGCTGGTATAAAATCAGTTGGTCATAAATGAGTTTTTGTGCGAAAAAGAAATGACAAAAATGAAATTGAAAGATACAAAGCTCGCCTTGTCGCACAAGGATTCTCACAACGACCTGGAGTCGATTTTGATGAAACATATTCACCTGTTTATGTTGATGACATAAATCTTGTTGGAACTCCAGAAGAGCTCCAAAAGGCAATTGAATATCTTAAGAAAGTATTTGAGATTAAATATATTGGAAAGACAAAACTTTGCCTTGGTCTACAAATTGAACATTTAGCATATGGGATCTTTATCCATTAATCTGCCTATACATAAAGGGTCTTAAAATGCTTTTACATGGACAAAGTGCACCCATTGAGTACACCAATAGTTGTTCGATCACTTGAACTGAATAAAGATTTGTTTCGACCTCCAGAAGAGGATGAGGAACTCTTTGGTCCTTGCTAATGCTACAAGGCCTGACATAGCATTTTCTATTAATTTACTAGCAAGATATAGCTCTTTTTCTACACGGAGACATTGGAACGAGATTAAGCATATATTGCAATATTTAAAGGGAACACTTGATATGTGTTTATTTTATTCTAACAAAGGTAGTGCAGATCTTGCTGGTTATGCAGATGTAGGTTATTTATCTTATCCACATAAAGCTCGATCTCAAACAGGGTACGTGTTTATATGTGGAGGTACTGTCATATCATGGCGCTCCACAAAGCAATTTATTGTTGCTACTTCTTCAAATCATGTTGAGATAATAGCTATTCATAAATCAAGTAGGGAATGCGTGTGGTTGAGATCAATGATTCATTTTATTCAAGAAAAATATGGTTTGGAATGTGATAAAAGATCCACAAGTTATACGAAGACAATGCTGCATGCATAGCCCAATTAAAGAGAGGTTTTATAAAATGAGATAGAACGAAGCACATTTCACCAAAATTATTCTACACACATGATCTTCAAAAAAATGGTGACATTGATGTGCAACAAATCCGTTCAAGTGATAATCCGGCAGATTTATTCACTAAATATTTGCCAACTTCAACTTTTGAGAAGATGGTATATAAGATTGGAATGCGGAGACTCAAATATTTGAAACAAGGTTTTTATTAAGGGGAGTAAAATACGCGCTATACTATTTTTTTCTTACTAAGGTTTTTCCCACAGGGTTTTCCTTATAAGATTTTTAATGAGACAACTAGTTATGTATATTACTAAATATGTGTACTCTTTTTCCTTCACTAGGATTTTTTTCCACGGGGTTTTCCTAGTAAGGTTTTAATGATGCATATTATCTTTTAATGAACATCCAAAGGGGAGTGTTATAAATATATTATATTATGGATATTTATTTAGTATTCCGTTGTAAATAGGCTTCCTGAAGAAGCTTATCTATATGAGACTCCGCCGTAAATATGTTTATCTATTTAGTACTCTATTGGAAATAAGTCTCCTGAAGAAACTTATCCTTTCAATACCCCGTTATGGATAAACATCACACCCGGTAGAAGATTATCTAGATCTGGTACAATGAGCTTATCCTTTCGGTGCTCCGTTATGGATAAACATTACCCCGATAGAAGATTATCTATATCTGGTATAATGAGCTTATCCTTTCGGTACTCCGTTATGGATAAACATTACCACCGGTAGAAGATTATCTATATCTGGTATAATGAGCTTATCCTTTCGGTACTCCATTATGGATAAACATTACCCCCGGTAGAAGATTATCTATATCTGATACAGTAGCAGCTTACACAGCAGGGTCGTTACACTTACATAGCATCTTGCTTTCTTCTATAAATAGAGGAGATTTCAGTTCATTATGTACATAAATTTGAAGTTTGAATAATATATCAGTTTCTCTCTATACTTGTCTTTACTTTACGGCCTTTATTTTATAACATAGTAAAATTTATGCAGCTGCCACTTAGTTTCTTTAAAATACAAGAGAGTCCACTAGTTTCCGAGAATTTGCCTTACTAACCTCGGGTTAATAATTTAATTGACATAGTGTAATGCAACTTTTGCTTGAAGCAAGTCCAATAAACTTATTTGAGATTGTTTAGCTGACATGTGCATATGATATTAGAGTTTCAATTCAAATCATATTTTTTAGAGTGATAAATATTAGCGTTCGTAGATCATAGAAGTTTTGTAAGAAATTTCAATAATAATTTTAGTATTAAAAAAATTATTTCTCTTTTTTAAACACTTTATTCTTTTCGTTAACATATTTGGTAAAAGTTGAAATATTTTAGGGTTATTTAGCTAATAACTTGTACACATGATTTTACGGTTAATAATATTGGCTTAGAGCATGACTTCAATCAAGTATATCCCTGTCATTACTAGATCGGGCCAAACATGATCTTCTTTAGATCTGAAGTTGAGCTCTATCAAAGCTTAACTTAATACTCAAAAGGTTTGAAGTTTTAAAGGCCGAAGTTCAAATTTAAAACCTTCGGGTCTAAAGTTAGCTTTGCTAAGAGCCTAACTTCAGACTTCAGGTCTGAATTTGAATCAGACTCGCATGTCTGAAGTTGATTCTGAGCGGTTAAACTTTAAAAACTTTATAAATTTCAGTTATTCCCTAAATAGGGGTCCCAAAATGCTTAATTTGTGCACTTTGAAGAGCGCAAAACCGGTGTATAAACTTAGGCTCGCTAGTCAAAGATAGTATAGTATTAAATCGTCTCCACAAGGATTGGTTTAAATAATGTTCTAATAAACCTTCAGCTTAACACTATCCAGAAAGATAAACTTTTAATTTATGTTATTATCAACTAATAATAAATACTAAGATTATCGATTGTGAGAAAATAATAGAAATTTAATGACTAAGTAGCAACGATTGAATATCAAGGTGGGAAGTAAGGGTTGTGACAAGATATGTGATCAACTATTATTCCGGGTAACTTCGTACTAAGTTCACTCTTAACTTTATTGACTCTTTCGATTTCAACAGATGATTAGGTTATCTCAAGGATTCAAATTCTTCTTTCGAATGAATGAGAGTTCCATTAACCAACCTAATGACAGGTTCTATGAACATATGCAAAAATACAACGAATAAATGATCTTTCGAAGAACGCCTTTTGACTATTCTTCTAAACTGGTCAGTTGATAGCTCTTTAAGCTCTTTCGATTACCTATGTAAGGTGTAAAATCAACCCAAATAATATGACACAATGCGAATTGCAGCAACACTCCTCTTTCGATTAAAGTAAAATCATAATTGGCCTTGCAATTCAATTATTAACTCATTCAATGAATTCGGGCAATTAACAAAGAGTAAAAACCCAAAATAATAGTCAAATCACAATATTCGTCAGTAACCCTAAGAAAGATTACTACCTTTGAGTATCGATGGTACTTTCTTATCACATAGAACTCCAGACGCCAACCTCCGCTTCATCCACCCTACCCCTATATGGTGAGTGATATCCTCATCGATCTCTCCACCACCCTGAATAACTGACCCAAGGTACTTGAAACTGCCCCTCTTAGGGATGACATGTGATCCAAGCCTAACGTCCAATCCTGCTATCGTTGGCTCGATGCTTAACTTGCACTCTAGGTATTCCGTCTTATTCCGTCTCCAAACCTCCAGCCGCTCATTGATGCCATCTCGCATCTCATCAATCGGAACAATGTTGTCATCAAATAACATACACCATGGCACCTCCCCTTGAATATGGCGTGTCAGAGTATCCATCACTCGGGAAGCTAGGCTTAGATGGTTCGGGCACGTTCAGAGGAGAATCCCAAATGCTGAGCGACTAGCTTTGGTGGGCGCAAAGAGAGGTAGAGGGCAGCCTAAGAAGTACTGGGGAGAGGTGATCAGGTAGGACATGATGAGACTTCAGATTACCGAGGATATGGACCTAGATAGGAAGTTATGGAGGTCGAGCATTAGGGTCGTAGGTTAGGAGGTAGTTATGCATATTCCAATGGCGCGCCAGAGTGAGGCTAGCCTGTTAGGATTTTGTCTTAGACTGCTAGTGGTTAATGTTGAGTTCATATTACTCTTTCGTTCCTCTTAGTGTTGGGCTTTATCTACTGGTTATTGTTTTGCTTTTAGTCTATGTTCTTGTGATATTGTTATTTCTTTCTAAGGTTTATTGATGGTACTGATATACTGTCTCTTTTCGTTTTCTTCAGCCGAGGGTCTATTGAAAACAACCTCTCTACCCCTCGGGGTAGAGGTAAGGTCTGTGTACACACTACCCTCCCTAGACCCCACTAGTGGGATTTCACTGGTTGTTGTTGTTGTTGTTACTAACATAAAAATTTAAGTAATTTAATTCAAAGTTCTAAAATATTTTTACTGTTAAAGAGCATATAGTCTTTTTATTTTTACAAATCTATTTTTAAAAGTTTTTTGGGCCTCAAAATGTTGAGGGACTAAATCAAGGCTTTATTAGCCTCCCCTTGATCGCCCTTTCCGCCCCAAACATTCTCAATCAAATTTTATGGAGCTGGTATTAATTAAGATAAGATAATAATGACAATAACATTAAAGGCAGTGAGTATGTCATTCAGTTACCAAATATGAATGAAGCTGATTGAATATCATGTATCTGGGCTAATAATCTCAACGGAAGTGGTGTCCTACAATCAAAATATGTGAAACGCCCCTTAAATTTCTTTGACAAAATCTTTATAATAGTGAGAGACAAAAAAGAAGCCTACATAAC
Source organism: Nicotiana tabacum (assembly GCF_000715075.1). NCBI lineage: Eukaryota > Viridiplantae > Streptophyta > Magnoliopsida > Solanales > Solanaceae > Nicotiana > Nicotiana tabacum. The sequence goes on from NC_134091.1 coordinate 25,244,106, forward strand.
TTTGATCCAGTAGTAAGAGCGTAATGCATGATGTGTGGGTTAGGCGCATGTAATAGTATTGAACTTTATCCTATACAAAAATATGTATTAAGTGAAAATGATAAAGGTGTAAGCCTATTATTCATCGAGTTTTGAATCTTGCGACACTTGCTTCGGGGATTTCTTAGCTAAAAAAGATATTACACAAAAAAATCTGCTTTCTAGTATGTAGAACAATCAAATATGACAAAAAAGAATAGCTAATTTAGAGAATTTGAAAGTAAAATCGTGATAAACATAAAAAAAAAGACTATACAAAGGAAGAAAAATAGAATGATGAGAAGGTAAATATGTTCATTAATTTAGTGAGAGAAAAAAATTATTTTATTAAGTCACTTAGTCCTATTATCAGGTCCAACTCCCCGATTTTGTTTTACCAATAATTATATATATATATATATATATATATATATATATATATATATATATATATATATATATATATAAAAGTTATTTTAGGGCCTTAAATATTTGGGGGCCTAAGGCAAGGGTTCACCTGCCTTACCCTAGAGCCGCCCGTGACTGTGAATCCCAAATTGTTGTTGCGGTGTTTCGAAAGGCATGAGGATGAAGTGAAATGTTTTACTAATTAAGCTTAGTCTGGAGGTGTAAGGTCCAAAGATATTTATGAGTCCCTAATTAATTGTTAGTGAGCAACAGAATGCCACGTCAGACGTGGAAATCATAGAAGGATTTTGTAAGGACTCGACCGGTCATTTTGAGAGTTAGAGCCCCGAACCCCTATTAAATGCTTTCCCCATATCTATTTTTGCTATTGTGACTTGTCGGGATGATTGGGTTTGAGTTTCGGAGTATTTTGGGATACTTAGTCCCTAAATAAGAGCTTAAGTCTTAGAATTTGGATCGTAGTCGGAACTGTATGAAGACAGATCCAGAATGAAATTTTGTCGACTCTGTTAGCTCCGTTGAGTGATTTTGAGCTTAGGAGCACGTCCGGAATGTGTTTTGGAGGTATGTAGTAGATTTAGGCTTGAATTGGCAAAAGTTATATTTTCGGCGATTTCGGCTGATAGTGAAAACTTTGATATCGAGCTCGGAATGAATTTCTGAAAGTGACTTTAGGTTCGTAATGTCATTTGTGACCTGTGTGTAAAATTTGAGGTAATTCGGACTAAATTTGACGTAGTTCGGCATTGTTTGTAGAATTTGAAAAATTCTAAGTTCTTAGGCTTGAATCCATGCTTAATTCATGATTTTTGATGTTGTTCGATGTGGTTTGAAGGCTCGACTAAGTTCATATGATGTTATAGGATTGGTTGGTAGGTTTGGTTGAGGTCTCGGGGGCCTCGGGTGTGTTTCGGATGCTTAACGGAATGCAATTGGACTTAGGAAAATCTGGTGCTTTTTCTGGTTTTGCTATAATCGCACATGCGCAAGGCTGCTCGCAGGTGCACACAAATTGGCGCAGAAGCGGGAAAATGGAGGAGTGCCAGGGGTCGCAGGTGCGAGGTGATTTCCGCATCTGCGATGCCCGCAGATGCGTTAGGGGTCTTCGTAGGTGCGCAAGGTCCGCAGAAGCGGAAGGGAAGTCCGCAGGTGCGCACGCACAGATGCGGCCCTTTCATCGCAGGTGCGAAGGCAGAGGAGGTAAGTGATTTGCACATATGCGCACATTTTGCCGCACAAGCGCACCCGCAGGTGCGAGCCCAGGCTCCGCAGGTGCGGAAATACCTAGGCAGTGGTTAAAACCGAATGGCTTCGCGATTTTTGTCATTTTTGGACTTTGCAACTCGGTTTAGGGCGATTTTTGCGAGCATTTTCGAGGGATTTCTTGAGGTAAGTCCATTGTGCTTATTTTTTATCAATAATCATGCTTCCCCATGTATTTTTCCACCTAGTTAGTGTGTATTTAAGGTGGAGATTGGAAGTTGGAGGCTAGGGATTTGTGAGTTTGAATTGTGGATTTGGAGGACCATTTAGTGTCGGATTTTAGTAAAATTGATATGGTTAGACTCGTGACTCGTGAGTGAATAGGCTTTCAGATTTTGTGACTTTTACCCGATTCCGAGATGTGGGCCCGTGTCGACTTTTTAGGGCGGATTTTGGAATTGTTGTTAAAGTATTGATTTAATTAATTAGATGAGTCTATTATGGTTGTAATTATGATATGTAATTGCTTTTGGTTAGATTTGGTCCATTCAGAGCCGAATATTCGTGAAAAAGGCATTTTTACGGATTGATTGAGCTTGACTCGAGGTAAGTAGCTTGCCTAACTTTGTGTGGGGGAAATCCCCTTAAGATTTGGAACTATTGTGATATGTAAGCGTCGTGTACGTGAGGTGACGAGTACGTACACGGGATAATTGTGGAAAACCCGATTTTTCTTACCGAGCAGCAACATGTTTTTCGTTTATTTTGAGTTATACCATTTTAATGAGTACTAATCTATTTTTATTCTTAATTGAGTTATTCCAATATGTGTAGCTATCATGTTTAGTCTAATACAACATGTCTACGTGTCTTAATTATTTATGTGAATTATGTGCAGCATGCTTAATGAATTTCCTGCTTCTTCCCTGACTGGTACTTAGTTTAAATTGTAAAACTTTCGTGATGTAGTTGTATTTTTATCATTCGCACTGCATATTTACTTTGGGACTACGGAACGGTATTCCGGGAGATCCCCCTGTCTTGCATATTTACTTTGGGACTACGGAACGGTATTCCGGGAGATCCCCCTGCACATTTATTTTGGGACTACGGAACGGTATTCCGGGAGATCCTCCTGCACATTTATTTTGGGACTACGGAACGGTATTCCGAGAAATCCCCCTGCACATTTACGTTAGGGACTACGGGACGGTATCTCGGGAGATCCCCTGTTGTGTTTCTGTGTACTAAGCTGTTACCTTCTATGATTTCATTGTTGTTAAATTTCAGCCTTTATTTTATTGCGGTATTACACTCTATATTATTTTATTACATATTTACCAGTAGGGCCTTGACCTGACCTCGTCACTACTCAACCGAGGTTAGGCTTGGCACTTACTGGGTATCGATTGTGGTGTACTCATGCTACTCTCTGCACATGTTTTTCGTGTGTAGATTCAGGTGTACCTTATCAGCCGCACTGTCAGTGAGCCGGGATAGCTTTAGAGACTTCAAGGTATATCTGCCGCGTCCGCAGACCTCAGAGTCCCCTTTTACTCTTTCTCATGTCCATTATATTCTGTATTTTTCCTTGTTAGACTCTCATGTATAGAGACACTAGATTTTTCTTTCTGTAGTTTGTGATTCACGATGTTTCGGGTTTTGGGATTTGATGTGTATTTTTGAATAATTGGTTAAATTTATATTTTTATTTTATTATTCCGCACAATGTTAGCCTTACCTAGTTGTAGAGACTAGGTGCCGTCACGACGTCACACGGAGGGGAAATTGGATCGTGACAAGTTGGTATCAGAGCTCTAGGTTCGTAGGTGTCGTGAGTCATAAACCAGTTTATTAGAGTCTCACGGATCGGTACGGAGACATCTGTACTTATCTTCGGGAGGCTATGGAACTGTTAAGAAAAATTTCACTACTTTGATTCCTTGTCGTGCGAAAATTGTTGACTTCAGAGATTCAAAATTTTTGAATTCTATTCTCTCACAGATGGTGAGGACACATATAAGCGGATCTGATGAACAGGCAACCGCGCCCCCTGCTAGAGCCACGAGAGGCTGGGGCCGGGGTAGAGGCCGAGGACGTCCACGTGATGCAGCCAGAGCACCCGCACTAGCTGCTACAGAGGAGCCCCCAGTAGCTCAAGCTGGAGGGCAGACACCTGAGATACCTGTTGATGCACCAGCCCTCCAGGAGACTCTAGCCCAGTTTCTGAGCATGTTCAGTACCTTAGCTCTGGCTGGATTGATTCCACTTGCTCCTGTCATATCTCAGGCCGGGGGAGGATCACAGACTACCGTCGCCGGTACTCTAGAGCAGCGGGTTCAGGTTGACAAAGTTCCAGCGATTGTACCAATGCAGCTGGTAGCTCCAGCTCAGCCCGAGGTTAAGGTAGTAGCTTCTGAGGCGGAGCAGCTCAGACTTGAGAGGTACAAGAAGTACCACCCACCTACTTTCAGTGGATTGGCTACAGATGATGCTCAGGGTTTTCTAGAGGAATGTCATCGTATTCTCCGCACTATGGGCGTAGCGGAGATGAGCGGGGTTTCTTTTACCACATTCTAGCTTAGAGGAGCAGCCTATCAGTGGTGGCGTGCTTATGAGTTGGGTAGTCCAGCTGAGGTAGCTTCACTTACACGGACTCAGTTCTCGGACATATTTTGAGAGAGTATGTCCCTAAGAGCCTCAGGGACTCATGGCGCGCGAAGTTTGAGCAGCTGTGTCAGGGTGCTATGACTGTGTCAGAGTATGCAGTTCGCTTCAGTGATTTGGCCCGACATGCACCGGCCTTAGTTTCCACAGTTCGAGAGAGGGTTCGACGGTTTATTGAGGGTCTCCATCCCAGCCTCCGGAGTAGTATGGACAGGGAATTGGAGATGGATATTTCTTATCAGTAGGTTGTGGGTATTGCCAGGAGATTCGAGGGCATGTTTGTCCGGGATAAAGAGGAGAGGGAGGCCAAGAGGTCTCGAGAGGCCGGTTATTATTCTGGAGCTCATGCCCAGCAGCTCACCATGGTAGGGGTTATGTGAGCCGCCCCATTCATTCAGCTCTTCCAGCCTCCAGTGGTGTTCCAGCTCCTTCTAGACCCCAAGAGCCTTATTATGCACCGCCAATATCTAGTGTGCCTCCTGCATGGGGTGTTCCTAGAGGACAGTTCAGCAGACTTGGCTCGAGCCAGTCACAGCAGCCACGCCCTCCTAGAGCTTGTTTTGAGTGTGGCGACACTCGCCACATGGTGAGGGATTGCCCCAGGATTAGGAGGGGTGCACCTCCATAGACTTTTTAGCCACAACGTGCTCCACCGGGTCCTCAGGCTATGATTACAGCACCAGTTGCCACCCCACCTGCTCAACCAGCTCGAGGTGGAGGTCGGGGAGGTAGAGGTCGCCCTAGAGGGGGAGGCCAGGCCAGATATTACGCACTTCCTGCTCGTACAAAGGCAGTTGCTTCTGATTCTATCATTACAGGTATTGTTCCGGTCTGTCATAGAGATGCGTCGGTATTATTTGACCCAGGCTCTACATATTCTTATGTGTCCTCTTATTTTGCTCCGTATTTGGGCGTATCTCGATATTCTTCGAGTTCCCCTATTTATGTATCCACTCCTGTGGGAGATTCTCTTGTTGTGGACAATGTGTATCGATCGTGTTTGATTGCTCTTAGTGGTTTTGAGACCAGAGCCGATTTATTATTGCTCAGCATGGTGGACTTTGATATTATTTTGGACATGGACTAGTTGTCGCCCCATTATGCTATTCTTGATTGTCACGCTAAAATCGTGATGCTGGCTATGCCAGGTTTACCATGATTAGAGTGGAGAGGTACCTTAGAGTATACTCCCAGCAGAGTTATTTCTTTTCTTAAAGCTCAACGAATGGTTGAGAAGGGGTGTGACACGTATCTAGCTTATATGAGAGATGTCAGTATTAATACCCCTACAGTTGAGTCAGTTCCAGTAGTGAGGGATTTCGAGATGTGTTTCCAGCTGATCTTCCGGGCATGCCGCCCGACAAAGATATTGATTTTGGCATTGATTTGTTGTCGGGCACTCAACCTATCTCTATTCCTCCAAATCATATGGCTCCTCCTGAATTAAAACAGTTGAAAGAGCAGTTATAAGAATTGCTTGATAAAGGCTTCATTCGGCCCAGTGTGCCACCTTGGTGTGCCCCTGTCTTATTTGTGAAGAAGAAGGATGGTTCTATGCGGATGTGTATTGATTACCGCCAGTTGAACAAAGTCACAGTGAGGAACAGGTATCTATTGCCTCGTACTGATGACTTATTTGATCAGTTACAGGGTGCCAGAGTGTTTTCCAAAATTGACTTACGTTCTGGCTAGCATCAGTTGAAGGTTCGGGAGCCGGATATCCCGAAGACTGCTTTTAGGACCAGATATGGTCACTATGAGTTTATTGTGATGTCTTTTGGGCTGACCAATGCCCCAACAGCTTTTATGCACTTGATGTACAGTGTATTCCGGCCCTATCTTGACTCATTCATCATTGTGTTTATTGACGACATTCTGGTATACTCCCGGAGTTGGGAGGATCATGAGTAGCATCTGAGGACTGCACTTCAGACCTTGAGAGAAAAAAAGTTATATGCAAAATTTTCTACGTGTGAGTTTTGGCTAGACTCAATGGCATTCTTGGGTCATATAGTATCGAGTGAGGGTATCTAGGTGGATCCGAAGAAGATTGAAGCAGTGCAGAGTTGGCCCAGACCGTCCTCAGCTACAGAGATCCGAAGTTTTCTTGGTTTGGCGGGGTATTACCGTCGCTTTGTAGAGGGATTCTCATCTATTGCAGCACCTATGACCAGGCTGACCTAGAAGGGTGCTCCATTCATGTGGACAGAGGAATGTGAGGAGAGATTTTAGAAGCTCAAGACAGCTTTGACTACAACCCCAGTATTGGTATTACCTACAAGTTCGGGGTCTTATACTGTATATTATGATGCATCGCATATTGGTCTCGGCGCGGTGTTGATGCAGGACGATAGGGTGATTGCCTATGCGTCCAGACAGCTGAAGGTGCACGAAAAGAACTATCCTGTCCATGACCTTGAGTTAGCAGCTATTGTTCATGCCTTGAAGATATGGCGGCATTATTTGTACGGTGTTCCTTGTGAGATTTACACCGATCATCAGAGTTTGCAGCATCTGTTTAAGCAAAAAGATCTTAACTTACGTCAGCAGAGGTGATTTGAGCTACTTAAGGATTATGATATCACTATTTTTTGTACCATCCTGGGAAGGCCAATATAGTGACCGATACTTTGAGTCGCCGGGCAAAGGGTTTGGGGAGTTTAGCATATCTACCAGCAGCAGAGAGGCCATTGACGTTGGATGTTCAGGCCTTAGCCAGCCAGTTTGTGAGATTGGATATTTCTGAGCCGAATCGAGTATTGGCTTGTGTGGTCTCTCGGTCTTCTCTTTATGATCGTATTAGGGAGCGTCAGTATGATGACCCCCGTCTGCTTGTCCTTAAGGACACGGTAATGCAAAGGAGGTTACTATTGAAGATGATGGTGCATTGAGGATGCAGGGCAGGATATGTATGCCCAATGTAGATGGTTTGCGTGAGTTGATTCTTCAAGAGGCTCACAGTTCGCGGTACTCTATTCATCCGGGTGCCGCAAAGATGTATCAGGACTTGAAACAACATTACTGGTGGAGGAGAATGAAGAAAAACATAGTAGAGTATGTGGCTCGATGTCTGAATTGCCAGCAGGTAAAATATGAGCATCAGCGACCAGGTGGATTGCTTTAGAAGTTAGAAATTCCGAAGTGAAAATGGGAGCGGATCACTATGGGTTTCGTGGTTGGACTCCCACGGACTCAGCGGAGGTTTGACGCAGTTTGGGTGATTGTGGATAGGCTGACCAAGTCGGCTCATTTCATTCCTGTGATGACTACCTATTCTTCCAAGCAGCTAGCTCGAATCTACATCTGTGAGATCGTCAGGCTTCATGGCGTATAAGTATCTACTATCTCTGACCAGGGTACGCAGTTTACATCACGGTTCTGGAGATCTGTACAATATGAGTTGGGTACTCGGATTGAGTTGAGCACAACATTTCACCCTCAGATGGACGGGCAGTCCGAGTGCACTATTCAGATATTAGAGGATATGTTCTGTGCGTGTGTGATAGATTTTGGGGGTGCTTGGGACCAGTTCTTGCCACTTGCGGAGTTTGCTTACAACAACAGTTATCAGTTCAGCATTCAGATGGAACCATATGAGGCTCTGTACGGTAGGCGGTGTCGGTCCCCAATGGGTTGGTTCGAGCCCGATGAGGCCAGATTATTGGGTACGGACTTGGTTCAGGATGCCTTGGAGAAGGTTAAGGTGATTCGGGATAGACTTCGCACGGCCCAGTCCAGACTGAAAAGTTATGCGGACCGGAAGGTTCATGATGTTACAATCATGGTTGGTGAGCGAGTCTTGCTCCGAGTTTCTCCTATGAAGGGCGGTATGAGGTTTGGAAAGAAAGACAAGTTGAGCCCAAGGTTCATTGGTCCATTTGAGGTGTTGCGTCGAGTTGGGGAGGTTGCTTATGAGCTTGCCTTGCCTCCCAGTCTAGCAGGAGTTCATCCGGTATTCCATAATTCTATGCTCCGAAAGTATCATGGCAATCCGTCCCATGTGTTGGATTTCAGCTCAGTTCAATTGGACAAGGATCTATCCTATGTTGAGGAGCCAATGGCTATTTTAGACAGGCAGTTCAGAAAGCTAAGATCAAAGAACATTGCTTCCGTGAAGGTTCATTGGAGGGGACAGCCGGTCGAGAAGGCGACTTGGGAGACCGAGCAGTATATGCACAGCCGTTATCCTCATCTTTTCACCACTTCAGGTATGTCTATATGCTCGTTCGAGGACGAATGATTATTTTAAGAGGGGAGGATGTAACGACTCGGCCGGTCATTTTGAGAGTTAGAGTCCCGAACCCCTATTAACTGCTTTCCCCATATCTATTTCTGCTATTGTGACTTGCCAGGATGATTGATTTTGAGTTTCGAAGTATTTTGGGACACTTAGTCCCTAAATGAGAGTTTAAGTCTTAGAATTTAGACCGTAGTCAGAATTGTGTGAAGACGGATCCGGAATGGAATTATGTCGACTCCGTTAGCTCTGTTGAGTGATTTTGAGCTTAGGAGCACGTCCGGAATGTGTTTTGGAGGTCTGTAGTAGATTTAGGCTTGAATTGGCGAAAGTTAGATTTTCGGCGATTTCGGCCGATAGTGAAAATTTTGATATCGAGTTCGGAATGAATTTCTGAAAGTGGTTGTAGGTTCGTAGTGTCATTTGTGACTTGTGTGTAAAATTTAAGGTAATTCGGACTAAATTTGACGTGGTTCAGCGTCATTTATAGAATTTGGAAAATTCTAAGTTCTTAGGCTTGAATCCGTACTTAATTAATGATTTTTGGTGTTGTTCGATGTGGTTTGAAGGCACGACTAAATTCGTATGGTGTTATAGGATTGGTTGGTAGGTTTGGTTGAGGTCCCAGGGGGCTTCGGGTGTATTTCGGATGCTTAACGGAATGAAATTGGACTTAAGAAAATTTGGTGCTTTTGCTGGTTCTGCTGTAATCGCACCTGCGCAAGACTGCCCACAGGTGCGAGTAAATTGGCGTAGAAGCGGAAAAATGGAGGAGTGCCAGGGGGTCGCAGGTGCGAGGTGATTTCCGCATCTGCGATGCCCGCAGATGCGTTAGGGTCTTCGCAGGTGCGCAAGGTCCGCAGAAGCGGAAGGGAATTCCACAGGCGCGCACGCGCAAATGTAGCCCTTTCATCGCAAGTGCGAAGGCATAGGGGGTAAGTGATTTGCGCAGATGCGCACATTTTGCTGCACAAGCGCACCCGCAGGTGCGAGTCCAGGCTCCATAGGTGCGGAAATACCTGAGCAGTGGTTAAAACCGAAGGGCTTCGCGATTTTTGTTATTTTTGGACTTTGCAACTCGGTTTAGGGCGATTTTTAGAGCATTTTCGAGGGATTTCAGTCCCTTGTGCTTATTTTTTATGAATAATCATGCTTCCCCATGTATTTTTCCACCTAGTTAGTGTGTATTTAAGGTGAAAATTAGAAGTTGGAGGTTAGGGATTTGGGAGTTTAAATTGTGGATTTGGAGGACCATTTGGTGTCGGATTTTAGTAAAATTGATGTGGTTAGACTCGTGAGTGAATAGGCTTTCGGATTTTATGACTTTTACCCGATTCCGAGACGTGGACCCGTATCGACTTTTTAGGGCGAATTTCGAAATTTTTGTTAAAGTATTGATTTAATTAATTAGATGAGTCTATTATGGTTGTAATTATGATATGTAATTGCTTTTGGCTAGATTTGGGCCATTCAGAGCCGGATATTCGTGGAAACAGCATTTTTACGGATTGATTGAGCTTGACTCGAGGTAAGTGGCTTTCCTAACTTTGTGTTGGGGAAATCCCCTTCAGATTTGGAACTATTGTGATATGTGAGCACCGTGTACGTGAGGTGACGAGTACGTACATAGGCTAGTTGTGAAAAACCCGACTTTTCTTACTGAGCAGCAACATGTTTTCCTTTTATTTTGAGTTATACCATTTTAATGAGTACTAATCTATTTTCATTCTTAATTGAGTTATTCCAAGATGTGTATCTATCATGTTTAGTCTAATACAACATGTCTACGTGTCTTAATTGTTTATGTGAATTATGTGCAGCATGCTTAATGAATTTCCTGCTTCTTCCCTGACTTGTACTTAGTCTAAATTGTAAAAATTTCGTGATGTAGTTGTATTTCTATCATTCGCGCTGCATATTTACTTTGGGACTACAGAACGGTATTCCGGGAGATCCCCCTGTTTTGCATATTTACTTTGAGACTACAGAACGGTATTCCGGGAAATCTCCCTGCACATTTATTTTGGGACTACGGAACGGTATTTTGGGAGATTCCCTTGCACATTTATTTAGGACTACGGAACGGTATTTCGGGAGATCCCCCTGCACATTTATGTTTGGGACTACGGGACGGTATCTCGGGAGATCCCCTGTTGCGTTTTTGTGTACTAAGTTGTTACCTTCTATGATTTCATTGTTGTTAAATTTCAGCCTTTATTTTATTACGGTATTACACTCTATATTATTTTATTACATATTTGCCAGTAGGGCCTTGACCTGACGTCGTCACTACTCGACCGAGGTTAGGCTTGGCACTTACTGGGTACCGATTGTGGTGTACTCATGCTACTCTCTGCACATATTTTTCGTGTGCAGATCCAGGTGTACTTTATCAGCCGCACTGTCAGTGAGCCGGGACAGCTTTGGAGATTTCAAGGTATATCTGCCGCGTCCGCAGACCTCGGAGTCCCCTTCTACTCTTTTTCATGTCCATTATCTTGTGTATTTTTCCTTGTTAGACTCTGATGTATAGAGACACTAGATTTTTCTTTCTGTAGTTTGTGATTCACGATATTCCGGGTTTTGGATTTGTTGTATATTTTTGAATAATTGATTAAATTTATATTTTTATTTCATTATTCCGCAAAATGTTAGGCTTACCTAGTTATAAAGATTAGGTGCCGTCATGACGTCACACGAAGGGAAAATTGGGTCATGACAGATTTGCTGCATGCATGGCAGGCCGTGTAAGCTTCTCGTCAACACATTACAGCTGCAAACTTTTGAAAACTTGAATCCAATAATGGCCTTGCATTAATTAACTCTCTCAATTTCTTTCCTAAACTTTTCCTTCTTTAGTTAGTATATGATAATTACGGATATTTTAAGCTCTTAAGAAAATGGAGTTCATTTAGTATTTTTAGAATTAGAGCTTTACAAATCTCTCTCATGATCTTTCTTAAAATGGCGAGGACAAATATATTCGAAAACTTAAATGGATGATAAATATAAATAATTTACAAAGTGCAGAATAAATTTGGCTTTTTTTGTCGGTAAAAAGAAAGCACCATACGCAGTATTTTTTGGCAAATTATGGAATAATCAATTTCCTCCAAGTAGGTTGATTGTTGAAAGGAGTAGGTGATAGGCAGATTAAGCAGCAAAGGTGTCTTTCCAAAGAAAAAAATTTGAGATATTTGATATGGCGTTTAATGCAACATCTGTTTTGCTTTGAATAATTTGCGCACAAGTTACGCAGACTTGGTTTTCATCTATTTACAGACCATTTCTCAATAAAGATAGGAAAGATCACAACTCCCACGAGTAAGAAAAAAAAAAAATAGTAGGGGACTTCAATTGCTAAAATGCCAAATTTCTGATCTTGAATTTTGGGTTGGTTCAAAAGGAAATGAAACCTTAACCCCTTACAAACTTTTTGAATTGGATGATTAAGTTGACTGAAGTACAGCAATAGTTATAACCAAATCCAAATCACACCTTAATTGCTTATGTAAGCATCATTTTTAATTCAAGCCTAACCCCAATTAGGCAAAGCACCACCTCTATAGTCAATAAGAAAAAAATAGCAACTCTTTTTTTTTCAATTAGAAAAAAAAACGGTAAAGAATCAAATATATCTTTCTCCTATCAAAAATTATTTAAATTTATCCTTCGTTTCACTATCAGTATATTTGTGCCCCTACTGTTATACTTTAGTTCAAAAATACCATTAATTTGGACGGAATACCACTTAGGAACAAAAAGACCCACTCCAAATTTTAAATACCTGATTCACTTAAAATATACCAATTACCCTACCCAAATTGCCCCACTTAAAAAATCCTAAACGAATTTAACCTTTATTTCATCTCTCCCCAGCTCCGCTTCTCCCCACCATAGCTGAGCTTCTTCAGCTTCTATGGCATAAAATTAAACACACATAACCCTCAAAACCAATTTTCACAATCTAATCCCATGGCTTTTTCCACTGGAGTTCGTCTATTACGCTGCTATCACCACCACTTTACTATCACTGCAACACCATCCTGTTTTTCGGGGCTCCGAAAAGCATTTTTGAAGCTTCGGTTCCTAAGCAACTCCGACTGGCGACTGCCTGACAGGAGGAGGAGGAAGAGAAATAGTGTTATTCCCAAAATTAAATTCGTTATACATTAGCTGTAAATCTTGATTTTTCTTAACTTTAGTGTGAGAAATAGTTAAAGAGCTCAATGCATCAATTCAGAAGCTATAACTTTTATCAGCGAATTGGGAGGTGAGATTTGTACACAGGAGCTAAACCACCATTGAAGAAGCTTTGGAGCTTGAATTTTCAAAACCCATATCTGGAAGCAACATTGAAATTATGGGTAAAAATTATTTGTTGTTGCTGATTTGAGTTTATAAAGTAATCATACCACCAAGTTGTTGAAGAAATTTAGAAACACCATTGTTATGGTTCTAAGAAAATTTGAAGAAGACGAAATGGGTTCCTCTGATTTCTTGATCTTTTGCTCAAATTGGTCATTGACAAAACTGTTGAAGTTAATGGCAATGAAAAGAATGAAATAGGCATGGTGCTAATTCGTTGAACCATTTGCTGAAGTAATTCTTTATGTGTTTCAGTGTCTTTTTTCCAATTAAAAAAGAGAACACGAAAGAGATTCTGAGGCAATGGGTCTAATTAGGGGCAGATCTTAAGTGAAACGTCCAAATTAAGGTTATTTTTGAACGAAAATATAATGTTAGGGGCACAAATATATTGATAGTGAAATGAATGATAAATTTAAATATTTTTTGATAATAGAGGGATATATCTAACCCTTTAACGTTAGAAAAATTATTCAAAACTAAGAAAAAGTTTCGGACCAAACATTTTAGATCCCGTTTGGACATAAGAAATTTTTTTCTTTTTTCAAAAAAATTTTACTTTTTTTTCGAAATCAGCGTTTGTTCATAAAATTTTCAATTTTCACTTGAAAATACATTTTGAAAATTTTAGAAAATTTAAAAAATTCCAAAAAGTTATTTTTCAAAAAATTTCACTCAAATCACTCACAAAACTTAAAAAACAACCCAAAAGTATATTTATGACACAAAAAAAAAAATTCCACATATTTTAAAATTTTATAATTCTTATGTCCAAACGCCCACTTAATATATGTTGTACAGTACCCAAACGGCTATAACACGGTATAACTGTCAGTACTCAAATTCCTGAAATAGTAGAGGCTTAGAAGATGAATAACATCCAAATTTGAACACTCTTGAAATTAGAGAAACGACAAATCTTCATCTTTTTAGAACCACTAATTCTTCTTCCTACACCTCACACTAAAGAAATACTAATACTTATTAGAAGTTACGAAAACGATTTTCAGAACTTTCTGGAATGAAACAAGATCAAAGATATATGTTAGAATTCGTTGTATGATGACTTGTAAATTGAGATAACCTATCAATTTATGATTATTTTTGGCCTTACATCATCAGCAGGGTTCTCAAACATTTGTACCTTCAACTTGTAAAAATCTAAGCGGAGCAACAAACGTGTGGCTTTGAATTATAAAGTATACATTTTGTTCATGAGAAGATTTCACGAAGCTGATCTTCACAGGTTATTAGTCATGATATATATATATATATATATATATATATATATATATATATATATATATATATATATATATATATATATATATGTGTGTGTGTGTGTGTGTGTGTGTGTGTGTGTGTGTGTGTGTGTGTGTGTGTGGGATATTAATGATGTTGTGTTAAGACTTCAGTTATAGCTTGCACTTGTTACTCATTTTTTGTGTATATAAATTTACAACTACGGTGCCTATGATATTAGGTTTAATTAAATCTTTCTATAACGATTTTGTTTGTTCAGGTCTTCTGACATGGTGAGCTAAGGCTTTAATTGATGACTGACCTCCAGACTCTAGTATGGTCGCATGAGACCAACACTAATTACTATAGTAAATAATAGCCTTAGTTTTGACTAGTCAGGAAAAAGATCAAAAGAGTATTTAAAAAGAAAAAGTATAATACCTTTGTGGCCCGGGGAGGGTGTGGGGTTGTAATTTTTTATGAAATATATTCAAAAAATCTCTTTACCACAACTTTAAAAGATCTTCTAACCAAGAAAACACTTGTGCATAGTTTTTAAACTCAATGAATAAAAATAAATATAAATGTGAAAAAGAAAGATAGAATACCATAAACCCTAAATCCCAAATAAGAGCAGATTTAATTTGGTGGGGAAAAAAGAAGAAGAATGACGGTACGGTATTTCATAAACATACCAAGTATTTGGCAAATAAAAAAGAAAAGAAAACCCCAAGCGAATAAAATGATATAAGAGGTTTGTAATTGAGTACTCGGACGTGCATGAACGAAATCAGTAAAATCTGCACAAGTGATAAATAAAGAATGATATGACGAAGACTAATACTACAAAATTAGTCGAACATTTCAAAAAGTTTACATACTTTTGGTTTCAATCATGAGTCGTGCTTTTTACCGTTTGATATGAAAGCCAACAAGGAAGAGACGCCAACATTAGTTTGGTAGAAGCACGTTTTGAAAAGAATTGAATCCAATAATGGCCTCATCTAACATCTTAAACTCTATTATTCATTTTCTTTTTCTATATTGTATTTATGGAGCTCTTGGATAAAGTTGAACTTATTTGGTAAATTAACAATTCGAGCACTGAAATCTCATATTTCTCACGTTAAACAGGGAGATTAGTGACGATGTTTGGTTCTCGGAATAGCAATTTTTCTGTTTGAAAGTACGCTGGGGCGTATTTAGGGGTTCCACGGGGCACGTGAACCCATGCTTCCAACCCTTAATCATGTATAGTAATATTATATATTTTTTTAAAATATTTAAATATGTGTGTGTACTCATGCTCAAAGTATTATATGATGTGATGATTACTGAGTGTACCTCTCTAGGTGAGGCTGTGAGTTCAAATCTTATGTCAATCTTGTTATTTTTTCCTCTCTTTTTTTTTCTAGAAGTAGACGCCCGCGGGAGATGGGCGTGTCTGGTGTTATTTTTTGCATATTAATTAAGTACTTTTTCTTTTTATTTCTTTTTTTGTTTGGTTTATTCTTTCAAAATTTGCACACATTGAAATTCCTATTCTTCTTTTGTCGTTGTAAAATCTTATATGATTAAACAAAATGTGTATCTTAAAATTAGTAGCAGTGTATGATGCGGCATATAGTCAACGGGTTCAACTGATCTCAATATTTTCAACATGGAAAATAGATATAGATGTAAGAAAATTACTATTTTAAAAAAATTATAACTTTGAACTTATAATTCCAAAAGTGCAATGGGTACGCAATCGTAAGAACTAAAAGTTGAACCCGTAAAATTTATATTTTGGATCCACATTTTTTTAATAGTGCACCTGTCCTACCAAAATTCTGAATTCCCCGTCAAAGTATGCATTTCCTCACAAATTTGGCACATATCACTAAAATCAATTACTCAAAAGTCAAAACTAGGTTAGTGCATCTAAACAAAATTAATACAGTGAGGATAGTTAATAGGAGTGGGTCCAGAGTACCAATTTGGTTGGTTGGACTTGGTTTTCAGCTATTTAATTATACTCTATCCCCCACTAATTAAAGAAAAGAAAGACCACTCCCACAAGTCAGAAAAATTTGGAGACTCTAATTGCTAAAACGCCAAATTTCTGATCTTGAATTTTGCTTCGGTCAAAAAGAAGAGGAAACTTAAATCTTTACAAAGTTTTGAATAAGATGGTTATGCTGATTGTATACTTTTTTTTAATAGAATGCTAGTTTAACCGATGAAGATGGAAAATAACAGCAGAAATGAAGCACAAGAAAAAGTGAACGTTCGATATTTTTATTTTAAGAGTCTTGGACCGAGCACAATAGCTACGGGAAAGAACGCCAAACAAAAACAAATACATATATTTGGCTAATAAAACCAAATTTGGCTAGCTCCAGTATTTAAAGGTTGCATTTTTTTTTTCCAGAAAAAATTCACCAATACTTAAAGGTTGCATTTCGCTTCACGTAATTTTCCAGGTAGGTAGCAAAGAGACTAATTAGTGCGACTCGTATTATTTTGTCTTTCAAAGTTTTTGCATATTCTTTTTTTTTTAAAATCTAAGTTACTCTTCATTTCTATTTTAAACATTTCACTGAACTAACATTCCATTAGTTCGAGCACCAATCCGAATTTGAAAGAAACAACAACAACGACCCACAGTATAATCTCACTAGTGAGGTCTGGGGAGGATAGTGTATACGCAGACCTTACCCCTACCATGAGGTAGAGAGGCTGTTTCCAATAGACCTCAGCATCCTTCCCTCCAAGAACTCCCCACCTTGCTTTTGGGGTGACTCGAACTCACAACCTCTTGATTGGAAGTGGAGGTTGCTTACCATCAAAGCAACCCCTGATGTAATGCATAATTCTTGTTTTTGAGAACATCCAATAATTTGAAACAATTCAATATACTAAAACATCTACTAATATTTGGAACCAAAGGAAATAGTAACAAAAGTAAGAGAAAAGCTTGTGGACCAATAATTAATGTATAAAACCACCTCATATCTCCCTCCGCCTAAAATACAAAAGAAATGAAAAAGAATAAAAGTAAGAGAAAAGATAAAAAGGGAAACAAATAGAAACCTGTTATAAAATAAAAGTAACTTAGTAAAACATGAACAAGACATGTTGTTATGAAATAAAAGCAATTTAGTAAAACATGAACAAGAAATGGAGATAGAGAGAAAGAAGAGATTTTCTTCTTCAATTGTGTGTATTTTCCTATCTATTACAAGGCATTTATATAGGCATGAAAAGTGAAGAAAAATATGTCATTGAATATGTCATAAAGCATAGAAATATGTCATTGAATATGTCACTAAGCATAGAAGAAGATCATGGAGGAAGAGTAGACATCCACCATAATTTGATTTTTCTTATAACACTCATCCTTGGATGTCCATAGATAATGTGCCTCGTTAAAACTTTATTAGGAAAAAATCCTATGGGAAAAAAATCATAGTGAAGGAAAAAGAGTACACATGTTTAGAAATACGCCTTTTGGTGCCTCGTTAAAAACCTTGCAAGAAAAACCCAGTGGGACAAAACCTTGTAAGAGAAAAAGAGTACAACGCGTATTAACTCCCCCTGATGAGAGCATCAATTCACATCCTTGAACCTTCGCATCCCAATCTTGTACACTAGTTTCTTGAAGGTTGACGTCGGTAGAGATTTGGTGAACAGATCAGCCATATTATCACTTGAACGGATCTATTGCATATTGATATCACCATTCTTTTGAAGATCATGTGTGAAAAATAACTTTGGTGAAATATGCTTTTTGTCATATCCCCTTTTATGAATCCTCCCTTCAACTGGGCTATGCATATTGCATTGTCTTCATACAAAATTGTGGGTAGTTTGTCACACTTCAAACCACATTTGTCTCGAATAAGGTGTATTATAGACCTCATCCATACACATTCTCGACTTGCTTCATGAATAGCAATTATCTCAGCATGATTAGATGAAGTAGCCACGATTGATTGCGTAGTCGATCGCCAAGATATGGCAGTGCCTCCATATGTAAACACATAGCCTGTTTGAGATCGAACTTTTTATGGGTCATATAAATACCCAGCATCGGCATAACCAACAAGATCAGGACTGCAATCATTGCCATAAAATAATCCCATATTGGTAGTCCCTTTTAGATACCGCAATATGCGTTTGATTCCATTCCAATGTCTCCTTGTAGGAGCAGAGCTATATCTTGTTAAGACATTAACTGAAAAAGTTATGTCAGACCTTGTAATGTTAGAAAGATACATTATTGCACCAATCGCACTAAGATATGGTACTTCAGGACCAAGAAGCTCTTCATTATTTTCATGAGGTCGGAATGGATGTGCTTTATCCATATATGATCGCTTTAAAATCATTTTAGTGTATGCTGGTTGATGGACAAAAATTCCATCTTTCATATACTCAATTTGTAGATCAAGACAAAATTTTATCTTTCCAAGATATTTTATTTCAAATTCTTTCTTTAAATAGTCTACTGCTTTAGGAAGCTCCATAGGAGTTCCAATGATATTTAAATCATCAACATATACGGTGATTATAATAAATTTAGATCCAGATCTTTTTATAAAGACACAAGGACAAATTGAATTATTCTTGTACCCTTCTTTTAACGGCACTCACTCAGGCGATTATACTACATGCGCCCTGATTGTTTCAATCCGTATAAGGATTTTTGAAGCTTTATTTAATAAATTTATTGGAAACCTTAATATGCTTCAGAACAATTTAAATCCTCAATGATTTCCATTATACGCATATCACGTTTTTCTTGTATTGCTAGATTAAAACCTGAAATGGCGACATCCACCACAGGAGAACATGTCTCTATATAATCAATGTCACGATATTTACAAATTTTCTTATGGCACAAGTCATCTTTATGTTTATCAACTTGACCTTTTTTTTCGCACAAGAACACATTTATACCTCCACTGGCTTTATACTTTCAGATGTTGGGACTATCCGTCTAACTTCATATTTTTCAGGTGAAATTAATTTTCATTGTGTATTTTTCATTTGGCCAATCATTTATCTGTCTAAATTTCATGACAGATTTGAGCTCAAGATGCTCGTCAATATTAATAATGTTGAGCGCTACATTATATTAACAATATCGTCGACGATCATTTTATATCGGTTCTACTATTACCCAATAATGACATAACTTATTGAGATCTCTTTATCTTAATATTTTCAGGTACCTGAGCCTCTCTCATGAGGTCTTATGAAGTGTTATATCGTGGTACTTTTCTAGAGCACTTGCCTCCTTATTATGACCATCTTGAACATTTGCTCCTCTCCCTCTTCAAGGAGTTTTATCTTTGGAACCGATTAGTCTATTATGCTTTATGCATGCCATGGACTCTATTCATTATGAACTTTATTTTATTTGGAGCATTAGCAGCTGAATATAATATTTAGCTTTGGGTTAGCAAATACGTCTGGCAATATTTTGCAAATGAATTATCACTTGAACTTCAAGTTCACATTTTCTCGTATGAGGATCTCGATTTACTCATAATAATTCATTACATGTATTACTTTTTCAGCTTTTTATTTTCTCCCCCTATTGTTGAGATCACCAACACATATCCCTAGCCTTATTTGGGGATCCATCTTTGTACATTGTAGTAAAATAATTAAATCATATAGCATATTCATATTTCTAGATGGAAATTATTTGGTTCCTGACCCTGAACCGATTGTGATAGGGAGAACTTATCATAACTTGGGTAGATGCATACAAGTGCTGTTGTATATTAAATAATACATCACATATCAAATTTTATTTTGACAATTTTGTTCTCATAACCAATGGTTTAGATATAATTGGAGGCATACAATTTCTGCTAAACCAACTTGGATTTAAACCAGTATTATCAAGATAAATCATCATAATTTATATTCTGGAACTGTGCTCTAATAATTTGAGCAATCAATCTTGCAAAAGCCAAACTACAAGTTGATAACAAATGCACATGTGACCATATAATAGATGCATCTATTAAAATCATATAATAGTAAACGGTCCATATGAAGGTGACTGGACCCATATATTTATCACCTTTTATTCGTTCCAGAAATTAAAGGATTCAATCCCAACCTTAACTAGTATATCATGAGAATAAGCAGTACAAGAGAATTCTTGAAGAATCTTATATTTCTTCAATATATGTCAATATAATTCTCAATTAATATTTTTCGCATCATAATTGAACCGAGATGGTCAACCGGTCATGCCAACTAATATTTATTTCAGTAATATTTATTTCAGTAAACCTCTAGTTTACTTGTGGCTTGTGATTGCATCATCATTCTTATACTTGTGTAGTACAAATAGAAGAAAAGTCAGGTAACCTTTCATATTTACCCGGTATAATTATAGTAATATAAAGATATTCAATATTCTTTTCATTTATAGTCTCAACATGCCAACCACTTTGGCTAATATATTTGTAAATCAAAATATTTCTTTTGATACTTACTACAATATTAATGTCATGAACAATTTCATTCATCCGGGTAGTAATAAATTAGTTCTTTCAGAACTCTTAACTGCTTTTGTACTACAAGATCTTTTGTCACACCATCCATATAATGAATGTCTCCTTCACAAAGAGAATCATATCATAATAATTGTCATGTTCAAAATTATCACAAGCAAAATAATTTCTTGCTTTAATTTTGCTTTTAATAACTTTCATAAGGCATGACAAAATATTTTTTGGCGTATCACATGCATGCGACCAATGATATATTCATGTAACTACACAATAATATTCATTATCTTTCTTTGTCTCAAACCTCCCTTAGAGGTGAGTTGTAGTATTTATCCAACTATGCACAAATACATTATTATGCAAACCTCCCTTAGAGGTGAGTTGTAGTATTTATCCAACTATGCACAAGTACATTATTATGCATAATCTTTATCATATATATATTTTCACATTCACTTTCAGGAATGAGTATGCAATCTCAATGTTTATCACAAGTCACATTCTCTTCAAAGAATTTCTCCCTTTTTATAATTACCATAGTGATAACTATTATTATTTTGGCCTTTCGCACGCCCACATTCATTGGTCAACCACTTATCTTTATTTAGACTTATCATGCACTGCTATCACATTCACTTCAAGAATGGAGCAAATCAAGTGGGACAAGCTTCATGCTTTTTCATGAAAATTATATTATTTTTTCTTTAGTTATTATTATTATTATTATCAATATGGTGCATTAGGACAACCCAATGCTTTACCCATATATATGCATGCTAGGCTATAATGCGTTGATAGATAATGCGTTGGCATAACATGATGTATTTCATTAGGATATATGCCAATTTTGCTTTCAATGAAATACATCATGTTATGATAAAAATATTATTGCTAAATTATCTTAATAATTATCTATCATAGTATGTAAAAGGTCAGAACATATATATACGTTAGAATATTATCTTTGTCCTATAAGAGATGTAGCAAATAAAGACATACCTTTCCAGTTCTTTATTTCACTGGATACAATTGAAAAAAATATTTTTACTAAACACTGCACATAAAGTTAATGCAAAGATATGAAAGTATGAATGTGTTTAGATGGATGTAAAACCTATCTTTGTATTATCATCCAAGACATTTTTCATTGTACTTGATCTCATTGCCTGCTTATAATTTACATAGTCTTGACGTAGAAGATCATGAAATGAGCAATTCGTGCTGATAACGTGTTATAAAATAAAAGTAACTTAGTAAAACATGAACAAGACATGTTGTTATGAAATAAAAGCAATTTAGTAAAACATGAACAAGAAATGGAGATAGAGAGAAAGAAGAGATTTTCTTCTTCAATTGTGTGTATTTTCCTATCTATTACAATGCCTTTATATAGGCATGAAAAGTGAAGAAAAATATGTCATTGAATATGTCATTAAGCATAGAAATATGTCATTTAATATATCATTAAGCATAGAAGAAGATCATGGAAGAAGAGTAGACATCCACCATAATTTGATTTTTCTTATAACAAAACTCATTTTACGGAAAGTTATTTAATTTGGTTGTGGAAGTAGGTGAGATGCTTCATTCTTCGAGAGTCAAATGAATATTTTTACTATGATTTTTTAATATTTTTAAAATATTTTTAATTATTAATTATTATAACTTAAAAGTTCTGTAGTTTTCAAATATATAAATTCTATTTTAAAAAACTTAAAAATTTTACGTTCAAATTCGAGATTAATTTATTTTATTTTTTTTATTATATTCTCATCCCCTTTGATTACACGGAGGAAGTAATTTCTTTAAACACTCCTATCACCTAATATCCTGCTTGTCTACTCTGACAACATGACCATTTTTACCAATAATATATCCTCATGTCACATGACCAATTGATATAAACAATTGTTAGCACAAAATCCAAATCACACCTTAATTACTTAATTAAGTAACATCCTTAAGTATTCCCTAACCCCAAAATTAGGCAAACACCACATAGAGTCGACAAAAGAAAAAAACTAGCACCCCAACCATTAAAGCAAAACCAGCAACTCTTTTTTTTTTCTTTTTTCCAAATAGAAATTACCTAAAAAAAATTGTTTTTGGATCAAACATTTTATTTGAATATATATTGTATAAATGGAGCCTATAAAATAAGGGGGTGGTGTGGGTTGGTTTAAGTCATCGAAGTGTGCGTGCTGTCCAGAAACCTCTCCCTCTCGCCAGCGAAGCATTCATAAATTTACAACCCAACATTTATTTAATATATTGTTGTTTTTATTATCCCATTTTCTTGTATTAGATAGAGAAAAGATTCCCATTGTTGTAAGCTATAGAAGGAGTTTTTGACGGAGAGAACCAATTCCGTCGCCGTTTGCCGTCGCAGACAATGGTGGATATGGGTCTTTCCGGATCTGTACTTGCGGTGGTGTTTGGCTTCGTGGCAGTTTTGTGGTTTTTCATTCAGAGAAACGGTGGCCGCAAAGATAAAAATAATGACCCCGCCACCGCCACCACCAGCACCACTACAACAACGGTGTATGATGGAGAATGCAGATCAAAGGATGCAAACGACAACGCTGACATCATCATCGTCGGTGCCGGAGTTGCCGGTGCCGCTCTTGCTCACACCCTTGGCAAAGTTCGTTTCTTTCTTCCTCATCTTTTATAAATTTATATGTACATCTTTTTTAAAAAAAGAAACCAAATTGAGATTGAGGAGTAATTAGATTGATATTTCATAAAGACATGAAATTGATTGGTTAATTTGATGAAATCAGAGAAAGAAATATGTCTTGATTTGGTGTGAAGGATTAAAAATAATAATTCTTACCCTTCAAGTGTTTTTGTCCCCTGATACATATGAGAAGAAAGGGATGGTTATAATATAGAATCAACTTTTTACAAGCTGGTGCTGACTGCAAATATTAATTTTTTGTCCTATTAAAACTTGCTGTGAAATCATAGGCTAAGTATTGAAAGGAAAGAGGTAAAAAATGGATCTTTTTGAGAGACTTATGGTTATGCATTTTGGACTACAGGAGGGGCGTCGTGTAAAAGTAATTGAAAGAGATTTGACAGAGCCTGATCGAATTGTTGGAGAACTCCTACAACCAGGTGGCTTCCTCAAATTGCAGGAGTTGGGTTTGGAAGGTAAAGTTTCCAAATAATGTGAATTGTTGTCAATTTTGGTCACTTATAGCCTGTTTGGCCAATCCGATTGAGAAAAAACGCTTTTTTTCAAAAGTGCTTTTGGTTAAAAGTAGTTTGTGTTTGGCTAATTAATTTGAAAAGCACCTCTAAGCAGCAATTTGTGTTTGGCCAAGCTTTTAAAAAGTGATTCTAAATGTATTTTTCTCAAAAGTGTTTCTCAAAAAAGTGTTTCCGGGAAGAAGCTACTTTTTTCTGCTTCCCCAAAACTGCTTCTGCTTCTACTCAAAAACACTTTTTTTCTTCTAAAAACTTGGCCAAACACTTCAATTTTGAAAAAAAAAAGTGCTTCTCAACTTGGAGAAGCTTGCCAAACAGGTTATTATTCTCTTGAGGTGAAAAAAGGAAAAGATGTCTTAGACTTTTACCTTCTTGTCTCCTTTTCTGTTGCATTTTCTCATATTTTTCATCTTGGCCTGCTGCAGATTGTGTGGAGAATATTGATGCTCAGCGAGTGTTTGGGTATGCTCTTTTCAAGGATGGCAAGAGCACTCGTCTTTCTTATCCCCTGGAGAAATTTCACGCTGAGGTTTCTGGAAGGAGCTTTCACAATGGGCGTTTCATTCAAAGAATGCGAGAGAAAGCTGCATCTCTTCCCAAGTATGTTCCTTTTTACCATTTTTTCTTGATCGATATACCTCCTTTCTTATTTTCAATGATTTCTCTTGCTTGTATTATTCTCAATATGTTATGTAAAGTTTTACATCTTCAAACAATTTCCTGCTGAATATATATGGAGGATTCAAATAGCTGGCCTTAATAATTTGGGATGAAGGCATGGTTGATTGAATGAAACAGTAGGATCTCTGCTTTTGTTGATTAAATGCTGCATGTTGGCTTTAATTTTTTAACAGTGTCAAACTGGAGCAAGGCACTGTTACGTCTCTGCTTGAAGAAAACGGGACCATTAGAGGTGTTCAGTACAAAAACAAATCTGGCGAAGAGTTGAAAGCCTATGCACCATTGACCATAGTATGTGATGGTTGTTTCTCAAATCTACGGCGTACCCTTTGCGACCCAAAGGTAAGGACACTTATCAATAGTTCTCTTGGGTTGTTTTTGAAAAAGAAGATGGCGTTGGCTAATTTGTGAAATCTTTTGCTTTTACTTATTGTATGAATAAGAATTACTGTACCCAAGATTGCTTTTACTTCTATGAACATCAGCGTTGTTGTCCCCTCCTATTGTTTCTCTTGATACTTACGATGACATGTCACATTGTATACAGGTAGAAGTGCCTTCCTGTTTTGTTGGTCTGGTCCTGGAGAACTGCCAGCTTCCACATGCAAACCATGGACATGTCATTTTGGCTGATCCATCACCTATCTTGTTCTATCCCATAAGCAGTACCGAGGTCCGCTGTCTGGTTGATGTACCTGGTCAAAAAGTGCCTTCTATTTCAAATGGTGAAATGGGCAAATATTTGAAAAGCATCGTTGCTCCCCAGGTAAAGAACTGGTGAAAACTTTGTCCTGAATGCCATACCATATCATCATAGTATTATACATACTTAATTTGCATGATGTTCAATGAGATGTCCACATGGTTGTTCTAGGTGCCTCCTGAGATAAAAGATGCATTCATTGCTGCAATTGATAAAGGGAACATCAGAACAATGCCAAACCGAAGCATGCCAGCTGCTCCTCATCCAACTCCTGGTGCTCTTCTCATGGGAGATGCATTCAATATGCGTCATCCCTTGACTGGTGGAGGAATGACTGTAGCATTGTCTGATATTGTTGTATTACGTGATCTTCTTAAACCTCTTCGTGATTTGAATGATGCACCTACACTTTGTAGATATCTGGAGTCCTTTTACACCTTGCGTAAGGTAAAAATCATTTTAAATCTTTCCTCCCATAAACAAAAGATTTGGAGCCGGTACCTGTTTTCTACTTTAAGAATCCCTAGTGAAGTAAGAGCTCTATGTTGACTAGTGAGTATCAAGGATCTGCAACCCGAAAACTGATGTGCCTTTGATGATTTCACTAGCTATCAATCCACATATAACGAAAGTAATGTGAAAAGGCTTGGTTCATTCTAGTGTTCTATGATTTCCAACTCTCTCAATTCCACTATAACTTAAGAGATATTCTGCTGCAGCAATATGTAAGACGTAACCTAGAATATTATTTACCTTTTGACTTTTTGGCTCACATATTTTATCTGCAGCCTGTGGCATCCACCATAAATACATTGGCTGGTGCCTTGTATAAGGTGTTTTGTGCTTCACCTGATCAAGCTAGGAAGGAAATGCGCGATGCATGCTTTGACTATTTGAGCCTCGGTGGAGTATTCTCAACAGGACCAGTATCTTTGCTTTCTGGCTTAAACCCTCGTCCATTAAGCCTTGTTTGTCATTTCTTTGCTGTGGCAATCTATGGTGTTGGCCGCTTGCTGCTGCCTTTCCCATCACCCAAACGTATGTGGATTGGAGCCCGGCTGATATCGGTAGGTTTCAATCTTGCTTTTTTGCATTTAATATTTGGAGTCTTCACATGTTTTTGTATGACCTAGTATTTTGACCATTTCGGGCGATTCAAATACAGGGTGCATCTGGAATCATTTTCCCGATCATCAAAGCAGAAGGAGTGAGGCAGATGTTCTTCCCTGCTACTGTTCCTGCATATTACAGGTCTCCTCCTGAAGTGAAATTGTAACTGCTAAAAACAGAATAAGGCTAATGCCAGTGTGCCACCTCCATAAGTATTCTGGTTGCGAGTGTCTTAAGAGTTTAATCCAACTGTTACATATTTTTTGATGCTAGTTTTTTTTTTCTTTCCCTTTTCGTTTGTTCCCTTGATTGATTGTATTATTAACTGGAAAGTAAATATAACTTATTCAATCATACATTGTCTCTTGCTGTACGTTGATTTCTTCTTTCCTTTTTGTTTTTCCTTATATTTCTCCAAAATATTGGCTTAGGATTTGCCAATTGTAAACCTCTTGTGCTCGAACAACAGCTACGCAAATCACTAGCCAGTAAAAAGGTGTGAGGTTTAACACAATAACTAACATATCTTATAATAGTCATTTTACTTCTCATTGCACTATTTGCTGCTCTTTCTCCTTAAAACGGAATGGATGAAAGATACTATTTGGAAGAGAGTTCTAGCCTTTATATAGCGTGGTTCAGATTTATCAGTGGGCTAATGTTCATTAGATGTACTTAGGGGCGGCAAAATGATTAAAAGAAAATAGTTAATACCCATATTATCCATTAATAAATGGGTTGGATAATAAACTATTTAAAAACGGATAAAATATGGATAAGAACCATATTATCCATTTAGAAAATGGATAACCAATGGATACCTAATGGGTTTAACTTTTATATTTGTAAAGCTTAAGTTTGGGAGACTAAGAATTCTTCCTAAAGTGATCATATTCATGAAGTCATGGATAATATGGTACCCATATTATCCGCCGGTTAACCCGTTTTTTATTCGTGTTAAATATGGGTCGGATAATTTATCTTTTTTTTTCATTATCCGTTTCGACCCGACCGTTTGCCACCCTAGATGTACTACACGTTTACATCTTATATTTTTCTCTTTCGAACATGGGCGTAGTAGTTTGGTAACACAGATCTAGAAATCTTTTTGATCCCACAGAAACCACTCAGATCCAATCAAATTTCATAGTTGTCCAGACCCCTTAATCTATTACAAGTTCGGATATATTCTTGTATACTAATGACATCTAAATACAAATGATTTACTACTAGAATGAAATCGACATCTGGGATTAATTGCTGGCCCTGACAAATTTGGAATTGAAGAATAGTTGATTCATTATATTAATCCTCTATCAAGAAGTAATCCTTTTTAATGAGTCGGCAGAGTAAGCATGAAAACTGATTGGCAAATAATTAGCATAGAGAATGGCGTTCTAAATTTCGACCTCAGTATGAAGCTGTTCAGTCAGACCCTTAGTGTGATACTACAATGAACTGATTCAAGAAGCTGCTTCAAATCTTTTCCAACTCATCTAAGAATATAACATAATTCAGCACCTTTTACATGGGCAATTCAGCCTTGGCATCTCAGATATAATACAAGGCAAAATTCATAGGCTAATTACAGCCTCTCTTTATTTGACATCTTCAGCTAACTTACAGTGTACTAAAGCCTGTGTGATATACAATGTCAATCCATATCTTCTGCTATCTCACATCACAAATTGAGCTCTTCTAGGAATTAGCACAGCAAGGAGCCAGCGGAGGAATTCCCAAACCAATTAATCCGGGAAGTTGCAACCTCGCCTGTAGAAGTATTACAACCTATGCTGTAGAAGTCTTCTTACGCTCGTGACAAATTTTTAAAAAATAAACAAATAAAAAACCTATTCTAAACCGTATCATGAACACCTCCATAAAAATCCAAGAATACCAATGCACCAGTCAACTAGCAGAAGGCTCCATCACGAAGGACCACTTGGATTAGCTAGACTTACATACAACATCAAGTGGACAATGACCCTCTTAAAATTTTGCATCGTTTGTCATGGCTTTTTTATCGGCTCATGCCATTCTTCCTTTCCGACTTTATAGCCTCATAGGACTTCATGACTTCCTTGAACTTTGCTTCAGCAGCCTCTGCAACCAAGTCACAACATCAGATTTTTATAGCCTGATGCAAGCAGTAGCACTTCTTTCCTTTTGTTTCTCTCAAATTTAAAATAAGTCAAAAAGTATAAGATATCAAATAGACTAGCCGATACAATCTACCTTTGTTTTGCTGATTTTGATCAGGGTGAAACTCCTTTGCCTTTGCCCTAAAGGCTGACTGCAAGACAAAAGAAAAAGTGCATTTTAATAAACCTTTCCAATTCCAAGTAAATGTTTTTACACGTCTGCGTGACAGAGAGAGAAGCAAAGCTGATAGTCAAAACTGAAGGACCATCGAGATGCCAACTATATCAGCTGCCCTTGCAACTAGCTCAAATTGGATAATCAAATAAGATAATAGTAGCAGAGATCAGTGAATACGAGTATGTATAACACCATATTATCAGCTTCACCAAACTTTTTAGTTATCGCCAATGCCAACACTTCTAGATGAAACTAGGCATCAACTATTTGAGTTTGATGAGGCAGTAAAAAACTGGACTTTTGACTCAATTATTCGCTCTTCTTTTTCTTACCACCTATTCTCACCATTTCAGATTGAATGTTTTTGTTTAATTTACATGGATTTTCATAGAGTTGTAAATGTTAAAATATTGTTGAGAGAAATGTAGGGATATATATATATATATATATATTATGAAGTATAATATGTTTGAACAGTCTAAGTTATTAGACATCACTCTGAAAAAGGTTAAGAAAGGAAAAGGCGGACATTCAAGTTGAAACAGAGGAGAAGCAAGCTAACATATGGAAGTTGTGTTCACCAATTCAATACACACTCCGCATGGCTTTACATCAAGCACAATTTACATAACCGAGAACTCTTGCTAGTTCTGTAATATGTTTTAACTGAAGTTTGCCAGAAACTTCTCGAGTTTCTTTTGTTGTAGCAAGATGATAAATCAAGATTCCAAGCTACTCAAAAGGTTCTGTTCTATAAAGGCAAGTTGCATGATCATTTTTCAAAATAAAGTATTCCGCTCGATCTAAATCAATTGGAAATATGTTCTCTTCAGTGAGTTCAGATTTTTTTTCTTGTTTTTGCTGTGTGTGTATCAGAGACAAGTCGCAGGCAAAAGAGATAAAGCAGCTTAGCTTGCAGTCTCTATTAAAAAACTAGGAACAAATAAAAAAGTAAAGTTGTTGACTCATTTCATTTTATTCTTCACCTTTTTCAGGCAGTAGTTTTAAAGATTAAGTGGCTATGGATGATTTCGTCACCTTTTGCCTAGTACCAAAAATAGATCTACAAATGTTTTATTCAGAAAATTCAGAAAAATAGGAGCAGTATAAAGTAGATAAATGTCTTAAGCTTGTAACTCAAGCAGGGTGGTAGCCAAAATAAAACCTTTATATACTCAGAAAATTAAGAAAAAGGAGATAATTTTTTTACGCCTGCAATTCACAAAGGGGCGGCTGGGGTGGAAGCACACAAAAAGAACTTTGTCTCCGTTGTTTAGTTTTCTCAAGCATCCTCCTCCCACCAGGGAAGAGGTGAGATCAGGGGGTCTTCAAAATGAAGGGACGGAACAAAGATTTTTTAGGAAAAAAACAATGGAAGGTACACACATATATAACAGAACTGGAAGGTACACATATACAACAGAACTAATTTTCATTTTAATACTGGGAGAACTTTCAGACATTTCGGAGAATGATAAATACCTTTATCTCATCATCCGAGTAAGGCTTCGTCCTACACCTGTCAAAATGGAAGGATCAAACATGTCAAGTTTCATGTCAATGTCAATATCATCACCTAAGAACACATCCACATTAAATATCTGGCATCCAGATACAGACTTCTTGGCAACATGAAAAACTAAAACAGCTTTTATGTAATAGAAAAATTAGAAATAGGGAAGAAAGGTAAGTATGCGTAATTTACAGAAGAAATAACATCCTCTAGAGCAGCAAAACCTTCTATCCTAGACCACCTCATCGTAGATGTAAGTGTTTAAGAACATAATGATTGATGTCATGATCTACATATGGTGAAAGTAAAACTCAGTAAAGGATTAAATAACAAAAATGACATCCAACTATCCAGAGTCTGTAAAACAGATAGGTGGAGCACTTGGTAGGTTGCACCATTCACATCATAGGGTGTTATCTTTTTCTTATCAGGTTGCAGTTAGTGAATAAGTCGAAGATGTTATAAGAAAAATCAAATTATGGTGGATGTCTACTCTTCCTCCATGATCTTCTCAAATGCTTAATGACATATTCAACGACATATTTCTATGCTTAATGACATATTCAATGACATATTTTTCTTCACTTTTCATGCCTATATAAAGGCCTTGTAATAGATAGGAAAATACACACAATTGAAGAAGAAAATCTCTTCCTTCTCTCTATCTCCATTTCTTGATCATGTTTTACTAAATTGCTTTTATTTCATAACATGTCTTGTTCATGTTTTACTAAGTTGCTTTTATTTTATAACAGAAAGACAGTTTTTTTTAATTTTCGTACACCTCCATATAGGCATAGACTGTGCTTTGTGTTTGCTATCCTTATACCAACAATTATGTGGCTATCAAACAAAATAAAGATAGAAGCCAATGGGCTGGATACTAATACAAGATAAGTTTTCATCTTTCTAGCTTATTCATATTTTTATTTTTATCTTCCACTAATCTCAAAATTTTTCTATTTTTCCATGATAACTCACAATAAGCTTTCAGTATTTTATTTCCATTTTGTTATAGCTTGAAAGTGTGCGAGCCCTGCATTTGGCAACTATAGTTTTTGCTTATTCTTTCTTGACGTCTGATATGAATTTTTAGTTATCGTTTGGCTATCCTTCAAGGGATATATTCATGAACCAAATCAAAATGCATGAATATATATTTTGTAATTAAGTTTTGAAATAGGTACTCTCTACTCAATTCTTTAACTTATATTTAATGTGTTGAATAGTACTTACATATATGTGCGCAGATATCAGACAACCAATGTGCCCTTTACCCTTTTCACGCTAAGATGAATGTTACTATGGTAATATTTAATGAATAGAACTAAACCGGTACTATTCCTGCATAGTTGGTTAAATGCATGCATAAATAAACATAATATTGTGGCAGGATAGTTGTAAGCATAATAGATATTCTGATTTACAGTTAATCTTAGCCTTTGACTATCATCTATAATCCATATATTATGATGTGAATTGGATCGCATATGTAGATACTGGAAGTACTACAGGAATTATATATATGCTTTCAAGTCCTAGTCTTTATTCTTACTTTATTGATTTGGTTTATCGTTTACAAAATTGGTAAGTGTTCTAAAAGATTATCTAGTATTTATTTGAATGCACTTCTATTTGAATTCACGTAAATCTAAAAGTGATAACACTTAGAAGGAATGAAACGTTTTCGTCCTACAACCTTAAAAAGTGGTTATATTTTTAAATCTTGTTATAACTAATTTTGTTTATGTTTCTGACCACAAGATTGATAATTTAATCTTGTACTTTGGCATATTATGCAACTAGTTAAGACATATTTAAGTTCTGGTGTACTATAATGATAAGAGTTGGGTTTGAGTCCCAACACATTTTGCCTAACATGCCTTTATATGGGTAAGGCATTGGATTTGAGTCACAATGTACAGTATCAATGAAAGAATCATGAAGTCCGCCCTGCTTGATATTCTCCATTCAGTGAAGCGAATGTGGCAACAATATATGATAAGTTTGAAAGACGACAAAATAAGTTTTCATGACTGTATGAATGTACGAAGACATGGCAAGGGACGAAATAATAATTTGTCTTCATTATGGTAACTATAAAAGGAGAACAACAAGGGTTCTCGATGTAATCCTTCAAAAAGGTGAAGAAAATATTTACCATCAAAATGGTATGAAAAATTTATAAAGCATGTCACAATAATTATACTCCATTTTTTTAAGAGAATGTGACTTGTGATAAGCATTGAGAATGCAGACTCATTCCTGAAGGTGAATGTAGCAGTATGTAATAAAAGTAATGAATAAAGACGTGCAATGCATGATTGGATACATACCACAACTCACCTCTAAGGGAGGTTTGAGACAAAGAAAGATAATGAATATTACTGTGTAGTTACATGAATATATCATTGGTCGCATACATATGATACGCCAAAAATATTTTGTCATGCCTTATGAAAGTTATTAAAAGCAAAATTAAAGCAAGAAATTATTTTGCTTATGATGATTTTGAACATGACAATTATTATGATATGATTCTCTTTGTGAAGGAGACATTCATTATATGGATGGTGTGACAAAAGATCTTGTAGTACAAAAGCAGTTAAAAGCTCTGAAAGAACTAATTTGTTACTACCAGGATGAATCAAATTGTTCATGACATTAATATTGTAGTAAGTCTCAAAAGAAACATTTTGATTTACAAATATATTAGCCAAAGTGGTTGGCATATTGAGACTATAAATGAAAAGAAGATTGAATATCTTTATATTACTATAATCATACTGGGTAAATATGAAAGGTTACCTGACTTTTCTTCTATTTGTACTACACAAGTATAAGCATGATGATGCAATCACAAGCCACAAGTAAACTAGAGGTTTACTGAAATAAATATTAGTTGGCATGACCGGTTGACCATCTCGGTTCAATTATGATGCGAAAATTTAATTGAGAATTACATTGGCATATATTGAAGAAATATAAGATTCTTCAAGAATTCTCTTCTGCTGCTTATTCTCCTGATATACCAGTTAAGGTTGGGATTGAATCCCTTGATTTATGGAACGAATAAAAGGTGATAAATATGGGCCCAGTCACCTTCCATGTGGACCGTTTACTATTATATGATTTTAATAGATGCATCTATTCTATGGTCACATGTGCATTTATTATCAACTTGCAGTTTGACTTTTGCAAGATTGATTGCTCAAATTATTAGAGCACAGTTTCATAATATAAATTATGATGATTTATCTTGATAATACTGGTTTAAATCCAAGTTGGTTTAGCAGAAATTGTATGCCTCCAATTATATCTAAACCATTGGTTATGAGAACAAAATTGCCAAAATAAAATTTGGTATGTGATATATTATTTAATATACAACAGCACTTGTACGCATCTAGCCAAGTTATGATAAGTTCTCCCTATCACAATCGGTTCAGGGTCAGAAACCAAATAATTTCCATCTAGAAATATGAATGTGCTATATGATTTAATTGTTCCACCACAAGGCACAAAGATGGACCCCCAAATAAGGCTAGGGATATTTGTTGATGATCCCAACAATAGGGGGAGAAAATGGGAAACTGAAAAAGTAATGCATGTAATGAATTATTATGAGTACATCTAGATCCTCGTACGAGAAAATGTGAACTTGAAGTTCAAGTGATAATTCATTTGCAAAATATTGCCAGGCGTATTTGCTGACCCAAAACTAAATGTCATATTCAGCTGCTAATGCTCCAAATAAAATAAAGTTCATAATAAATAGAGTCTATGGCATGCATGAAGCATAATAGACTAATCGGTTCCAAAGATAAAACTCCTTGAAGAAGGAGAGGAGCAAATATTCAAGATGGTCATAATAAGGAGGCAAGTGTTCTAGAAGAGCACCACGACATAACACTTCATAAGACCTAATGGGAGAGGCTCAGGTACCTGAAGATAATAAGATAAAGAGATCTCAATAAGTTATGTCTTTATCGGGTAATAGTAGAACCGATATAAAATGATCGTTGACGATATTGTTAATATAATGTAGCGCTCAATATTATTAATATTGACGAGGATCTTGAACTCAAATCTGTCATGAAATTTGGACAGATAAATGATTGGCCAAATGAAAAATACGCAATGAAAATTGATTTCACCTGAAAAATATGAAGTTGGACGGATAGTCCCAACACTTGAAAGTATAAAGCCAGTGGAGGTATAAATGTGTTCTTGTGCGGAAAAAAAAAGGTCAAGTCGATAGACATAAAGACGACTTGTGTCACAAGAAGATTTGTAAATATCCTGGCATTGATTATATAGAGACATGTTCTCTTGTGGTGGATGTCGCCATTTCAGGTTTTAATCTGGCAATACAAGAAAAACGTGATATGCGTATAATGGAAATCATTGAAGGATTTAAATTGTTCTGAAGCATATCAAGGTTTCCAAGAAATTTATTAAATAAAGCTTCAAAAATCCTTATACCCTAAAGCAGTAGAGCTTCCTAAAGTAGTAGACTATTTAAAAAAAAAAGAATTTGAAATGAAAGATTTTGGAAAGACAAAATTTTATCTTGGTCTACAAATTGAGTATATGAAAGATGAAATTTTTGTCCATCAATCAACATACACTAAAATGATTTTAAAGCAATTTTATATGGATAAAACACATCCATTCCGACCTCATGAAAATAATGAAGAGCTTCTTGGTCCCGACGTACCATATCTTAGTGCAATTGGTGCACTAATGTATCTTTCTAACATTACAAGGTCTGACATAATTTTTTCAGTTAATGTCTTAACAAGATATAGCTCTGCTCCTACAAGGAGACATTGGAATGGAATCAAACACATATTGCGGTATCTAAAGGGGACTACCGATATGGGATTATTTTATGGCAATGATTGCAGTCCTGATCTTGTTGGTTATGCCGATGCTGGGTATTTATATGACCCACAAAAGGTTCGATCTCAAACAGGCTATGTGTTTACATATGGAGGCACTGCCATATCTTGGCGATCTTCTAAGCAATCAATCGTGGCTACTTCATCTAATCATGCTGGGATAATTGTTATTCATGAAGCAAGTCGAGAATGTGTATGGTTGAGGTCTATAATACACCTTATTCGAGACAAATGTGGTTTGAAGTGTGACAAACTACCCACAATTTTGTATGAAGACAATGCAGCATACATAGCCCAGTTGAAGGGATATTCATAAAAGGGGATATAACAAAGCACATTTCACCAAAGTTATTTTTCACACATGATCTTCAAAAGAATGGTGATATCAATGTGCAACAAATCTGTTCAAGTGATAATATGGCTGATTTGTTCACCAAATCTCTACCGACGTCAACCTTCAAGAAACTAGTGTACAAGATTGGGATGCGAAGGCTCAAGGATGTGAATTGATGCTCTCATCAGGGGAAGTTAATACGCGTTGTACTCTTTTTTCCTTACAAGGTTTTGTCCCACTGGGTTTTCCTTGCAAGGTTTTTAACGAGGCAACCAAAAGGAGTATTTCTAAACATGTGTACTCTTTTTTCTTCACTAGGATTTTTTTGCCATAGGGTTCTTTTCCTAATAAGGTTTTAACGAGGCACATTATCTATGGACATCCAAGGGGGAGTGTTATAAGAAAAATCAAATTATGGTGGATATCTACTCTTCCTCCATGATCTTCTCAAATGCTTAATGACATATTCAACGACAT